>NC_041387.1:582447697-582468626 GCF_002162155.2 Triticum dicoccoides
CAGATCCATCGCCACCGAGCGCCGTCGCCGCCGAGCACCGCGCTCCATCGCGGCCACCGGCGCCCATTCCTTCCTCCGAGGTGTCCAGGAGGTCCATGGTGGACTGCTTCTTCCTCCTCGTCACCGGGTCGAGCCCGAGGAGCGCCACCGTCGTCGCTCGCGTCTTCTTCCCCAACTGCGGCCACAACTACGCCGCCGTTCGATCTGCCCCGAGTCTGCAACTACTAAACCCCCGTGGGCCATCGTGTGAGCCACTCGGTGAGCCTCTTTTCCTCCCCCATCTCTTTGGCCGTCCTCGCACGCGTGCTAGCTGCTTCTCCCACGGCGCCCGAACGCGTCGCGGCCCGTGCACGTCGCCGGCGTGACTCCGACGACCTTTTGGTCGCAGGCTGAAGTCCAATGTGCTCGTTGCGTTGCGTAGCACCTCCCGCGCCCGTTAGTTCACGCATTAGCGCGCTGCTGCTCCGTTGCGTCGAACGCCCGAACCCCATCGCCACCTCCACTCGTCGCCGGCGCAGTTCCGGCCAGCCACGAGCCCAACCGACCTCACCACAAGACGCGACGGACTCTCCCCGTTCGAACACGCCCGCCCGCGCCCATTTTGGCCGCCGGACGGCGAAACCCGACGCACGGCCGCGCCCTCCATCGCGGATTTGGTCGCCGGAGCTAGCTCCGGCACCACCGCTGACCTGGCCGGCTAGGGCCACCCCCTCGGTCGCTGACCCGTGGGCCCTTGGGGCCCGGCTGTCCTGTTGACTTCGGTCAACTGCTGACTGGGCAGGCCCCAGCCACCGACGTGCGGGCCCCACCGCTTATTTCCTCTAACTAAAATGTTTTAATAATTAAACTTTAGCTAATTAGTCTATGACAGGTGGGGTCCAGTATCTAACTAACCTAGATTACTTAGTTTAATACACTTTTAGACTAATAGAGGCTGACATGTGGGTCCCATGGGACCCACAGGCCTGGTTTGACCTAGTCAGCCGCCCTGCTGACTGCTGATGTCACTCTGACGTCATGCTAACGCAATAAACCCTTCTGTTAATTTATTTAATTCTAGAAAATGTTTAAAACTTTGAAAATTCATAGAAATTAAACCGTAACTCCGATGAAATTTTTTTCTACATGAAAGTTGCTCAGAACGACGAGGCGAATCCGAATACGCTGTTCGTTTACCTGTCAGATGCCTCTAACTATCTGAACATGGATCATTTCCCCTCCTGTCATCTGTTTGACATAGTTCCGGAACCGGGAAAACATTCCCGGTTGAATTCCCCCTTCACCTATATCATGTAGCCATACGTTAGGTCACACCTGACACAGCTTTTTGCCACGTTATGCTTTGTGATGCTATGTTTGCTTTATATTTACTGTTTCTTCCCCCTCTTCCCTCTGGTAGACTCCGAGACCGATGCTGCCCCTGTGATCATCTACGTCGACGATGACCCCTCCTTGCCAGAGCAACCAGGCAAGCCCCCCCTTTGATCATCCGGATATCGCCCATTCCATTCTCTCATGCTTGCATTAGGTTTTGCTATTGTTATTGTTTGCACCTATTCTGATGTATAGCCTACTTTTGTAACCTGCTTATTGTTACCTTACCTGCTTATCCTAAACTGCTTAGTATAGGTTGGTTAGCGATCCATCAGTGACCCCCACCTTGTCCTTGTTGCCCCTGCTTCATCATCGAAGACCCGATCAACGAGATCGAAGACCAGGCCCCGACACCGCACATCACCTTCCCTTAGTTGCTCGACACTGCTGGGTTACTATCGAGTGCCGAGGGTGAGACCTCTACAGCACTTCTGATGTTAACCCTGTGGTGTAGCTATTCGGTCGTGGTAGGGTGATTCCGCCTTAACCACTTCCGATACGAGTCTGTCGTGCAACCCCTCAAGTGTGAACCTCGGGGGTGATTCCTCTTACGTTCACCTTGATGTTTACATTGAGTGGAATTCACCGGGGGTGATTCCTCGGGTTTTCCCCTTGATGTTTAGACACACAGTTACTATGATTACTATGACTTTACACTGAGCCATGTTACTAAAGACGGGTCGACCCCGAGGGGTACCCGCACGAGCATAATTGCGAGTGATGTGGAGTCGGGTTGACCTGGAAGGTGCCCGAGAGTTAATTACGAGGCGTGGCTGGGCATTCTTAGCCCTTGCCGCTAGTCCTCGAGATGGGGCAACGGGGTCACATCTTTCGTGAGTCTCTGCTTGTTACCGCGCATTCCTAATCCACTACGATTTGGATATTTGATCCGAGGGGCCTCTGGCCTGATAGCACTAACCATCACGTGGGCATAGTATGGACGTTCTGTGTCGTATGCATCAGCCGAAGCTTAATAGGCGTCAGCGACTGAGCGGCGCGCGCCGGGTTGGACTGGTTACGCCTTCGCTTGTATAAGGGAGGCTAGGTCTGCTCACCGGCCGCGTATGCAACGTGCAGGAGTTTCTGGGGAGATGGCCCATGACCCCTGGGGGCATAGGTTTAGTCCGGCGTGCTGACCTCTCTATTAAGCCTAGGTCGGGTTGCGACGTATTGTTTGGCCAAGGCCGGGCATGACCCAGGAAAGTGTGTCTGGCCGGAGTTAATCAAGCATGGTGGGTAAGTTGGTGCACCCCTGCAAGGAAGAAAACATCTATCGATAGCCTGTCATACGGTAACGGACACTTGGAGTTGTATCCCAATCGATACAACTAGAACTGGATACTTGTGATGAGAATTGGATGGTGATGAGTTTTGGATATGAGAAATGGATAGTACGGCTCTGGGATTTCTTTCTCGCAGGGAGTCGAGAAAGGATCTCTGGCCGATGTTGATAACACTACTACTACTTTACTTTATGCTACTCTACTCCCTCTTGTTTGCTGCAAGATGGTGGTTTCCAGAAGATGCTAGTCTTCGATAGGACTAGGCCTTCTCTCTACTCTGGCATTTCTGCAGCCCAGTCCACATATACAGCCTTTCTTTGATAAAGTTGCATATGTAGTGTAGATCCTTGCTTGCGAGTACTTTGGATGAGTACTCATGGTTGCTTTGCTCCCCCTTTTTCCCCCTTTCTTCTTTCCGGTTGATGCAACCAGATGTCGGAGCCCAGGAGCCAGATGCCACTGCCGGTGCCTACTACTATGTGGAGGCCGCTAACGATCAGGAGTAGTTAGGAGGCTCCCAGGCAGGAGGCCTTGCCTTTTCGATCGTAGATGCTTTTGTGCTAGCCTTCTTAAGGCAAACTTGTCTAACTTATGTCTGTACTCAGATATTGTTGCTTCCGCTGACTCTGGTGTATTCGAGCTTATGTATTCGATCCCTCGAGGCCCCTGGCTTGTAATATAAAGGTTGTATTATTTTAATTTGTGTCTAGAGTTGTGTTGTGATATCTTCCCGTGAGTCCTTGATCTTGATCGTACACATTTGCGTGTATGATTAGTGTACGATTGAATCGAGGGCGTCACAAGTTGGTATCAGAGCCGACTGCATGTACGTAGCCCCCTTTCCAACTCCTTGGCCGAAGTCGAGTCTAGTCACTACAAAACTTTTACTAACATGGTTGTGTGTCTTACGGGTGTTGGAAATATGCCCTAGAGGCAATAATAAAAGTATTATTACATTTCATTGTTCATGATAATTGTCTTTTATTCATGCTATAACTGTATTATCCGGAAATCGTAATACACGTGTGAATACTTAGACCACACTATGTCCCTGGTAAGCCTCTAGTTGACCAGCTCGTTGTGATCAACAGATAGTCATGGTTTCCTGACTATGGACATTGGATGTCGTTGATAACGGGATCACATCATTAGGAGAATGATGTGATGGACAAGACCCAATCCTAAGCATAGCATAAAAGATCGTGTAGTTCGTTTTGCTAGAGCTTTGCAAGTGTCAAGTATCTCTTCCTTCGACCATGAGATCGTGTAACTCCCGGATACCGTAAGAGTGCCTTGGGTGTATCAAACGTCACAACGTAACTGGGTGACTATAAAGGTGCATTACAGGTATCTCCGAAAGTAGCTGTTGGGTTGACACGGATCGAGACTGGGATTTGTCACTCCGTATGACGGAGAGGTATCTCTGGGCCCACTCGGTAATGCATCATCATATTGAGCTCAATGTGACCAAGGTGTTGGACACGGGATCATGCATTACGGTATGAGTAAAGTGACTTGCCGGTAACGAGACTGAACAAGGTATTGGGATACCGACGATCGAGTCTCGGGCAAGTAACGTACCTATTGACAAAGGGAATTGCATACAGGGTTTGATCGAATCCTCGACATAGTGGTTCATCCGATGACAACATCGAGGAGCATGTGTGAGCCATCATGGGTATCCAGATCCCGCTGATGGTTATTGACTGAGAGCGTCTTGGTCATGTCTGCATGTCTCCCGAACCCGTAGGGTCTACACACTTAAGGTTCGGTGACGCTAGGGTTATGAAGATATGGATATGCAGAAACCCGAATGTTGTTCGGAGTCCCGGATGAGATCCCGGACGTCACGAGGATTTCCGGAATGGTCCGGAGGTAAAGAATTATATATAGGAAGTGCTATTTCGAGCATCGGGACAAGTTTCGGGGTTATCGGTATTGTACCGGGACCACCGGAAGGGTCCCGGGGGTCCACCGGGTGGGGTCACCTGTCCCGGGGGGGCCACATGGGCTGTAGGGGGTGCGCCTTGGCCATCATGGGCCAAGGGCACCAGCCCCTATAGGCCCATGCGCCTAGGGTTTTCCCCTAGGAGGAGTCCTAGTGGTGGAAGGCACCCCTAGGTGCCTTGGGGGGGAGGGAAACCTCCCCTAGGCCGCCGCCCCCCTAGTAGATCTCATCTACTAGGGCTGGCGCCCCCCTGGCACCCCTATATATAGTGGGGGAGAGGAGGGACTTCATACACCAGCCCCTGGCGCCTCCACCTCCCCTCGTTACGTCTCTCCCTCGTAGTCTCGGCGAAGCCCTGCTGCTGTGACGCCCTGCATCCACCACCACGCCGTCGTGCTGCTGGATCTTCATCAACCTCTCCTTCCCCCTTGCTGGATCAAGAAGGAGGAGATGTCTCCCGTCCCGTACGTGTGTTGAACGCGGAGGTGCCGTCCGTTCGGCGCTGGTCATCGGTGATTTGGATCACGTCGAGTACGACTACATCATCACCTTGCAAGCTTCCGCACGCGATCTACAAGTGGTATGTAGATGCAAACTCTCTCCCTAGACTCGTTGCTTAGATGAACTCATAGATGGATCTTGGTGAAACCGTAGGAAAAAATTTAATTTTCTGCAACGTTCCCCAACAGTGGCATCATGAGCTAGGTCTATGCGTAGTTCTCTTTGCACGAGTAGAACACAACTTTGTTGTGGGCGTGGACTTTGTCATCTTACTTGCCTCTACTAGTCTTTTCTTGCTCAACGGTATTGTGGGATGAAGCGGCCCGGACCAACCTTACACGTACACTTACGTGAGACCGGTTCCACCGACTGACATGCACAAGTTGCATAAGGTGGCTGGCGGGTGTCTGTCTCTCCCACCTTAGTTGGAGCGGAATCGATGAACAGGGCCCTTATGAAGGGTAAATAGAAGTTGACAAAATCACGTTGTGGTGATTCGTAGGTAAGAAAACGTTCTTGCTAGAACCCAATTGCAGCCACGTAAAAGATGCAACAACAATTAGAGGACGTCTAACTTGTTTTTGCAGCGATTGATCATGTGATGTGATATGGCCAGAAGTTGTGATGAATGATGAATTGTGATGTATGAGATCATGTTCTTTGTAATAGGATTCACGACTTACATGTCGATGAGTATGACAACCGGCAGGAGCCATAGGAGTTGTCATTATTTTTTGTATGACCTGCGTGTCATTGAATAACGTCATGTAAACTACTTTACTTTATTGCTAAACGTTAGTCATAGAAGTAGAAGTAGTCGTTGGCGTGACAACTTCATGAAGACACGATGATGGAGATCATGATGATGGAGATCATGGTGTCAAGCCGGTGACAAGATGATCATGGAGCCCCGAAGATGAAGATCAATGGAGCTATATGATATTGGCCATATCATGTCACAACTATATAATTGCATGTGATGTTTATTATGTATTATGCATCTTGTTTACTTAGGACGACGGTAGTAAATAAGATGATCCCTTATAAAATTTCAAGAAGTGTTCTCCCCTAACTGTGCACCGTTGCTACAGTTCGTCGTTTCTAAGCACCACGTGATGATCGGCTGTGATGGATTCTTACGTTCACATACAACGGGTGTAAGACAGTTTTACACAGCGAAAACACTTAGGGTTAACTTGACGAGCCTAGCATGTGCAGACATGGCCTCGGAACACGGAGACCGAAAGGTCGAACACGAGTCGTATGGAAGATACGATCAACATGAAAATGTTCACCGACGATGACTAGTCCGTCTCACGTGATGATCGGACACGGGCTAGTCGACTCGGATCGTGTAACACTTAGATGACTAAAGGGATGTCTAAATCTAAGTGGGAGTTCATAATTTGATTAGAACTTTATTATCATGAACTTAGTCTAAAACCTTTGCAAATATGTCTTGTAGATCAATGGCCAACGCTAATGTCAACATGAACTTCAACGCGTTCCTAGAGAAAACCAAGCTGAAAGATGATGGCAGCAACTATACGGACTGGGTCCGGAACCTGAGGATCATCCTCATAGCTGCCAGGAAACAATATGTCCTAGAAGGACCGCTAGGTGACGCTCCCGTCCCAGAGAACCAAGACATTATGAATGCTTGGCAGTCTCGCGCTGATGATTACTCCCTCGTTCAGTGCGGCATGCTTTACAGCTTAGAACCGGGGCTCCAAAAGCGTTTTGAGCATCACGGAGCATATGAGATGTTCGAAGAGCTGAAACTAGTTTTTCAAGCTCATGCCCGGGTCGAGAGATATGATGTCTCCGACAAGTTCTATAGTTGTAAGATGGAGGAGAACAGTTCTGTCAGTGAGCACATCCTGAAGATGTCTGGGTTGCACAACCGTATGACCCAGCTGAACATTAACCTCCCAGATGAGGCGGTCATTGACAGAATCCTCCAGTCGCTCCCACCAAGCTACAAGAGCTTTGTGATGAACTACAACATGCAGGGAATGGAAAAGACCATTCCTGAAGTGTTCTCGATGCTGAAGTCAGCAGAGGCTGAAATCAAGAAAGAACATCAAGTGTTGATGGTCAATAAGACCACTAAGTTCAAGAAGGGCAAGGGTAAGAAGAACTTCAAGAAGGACGTCAAAGATGTTGCCGCGCCTGGTAAGCCAGTTACCGGGAAGAAGTCAAAGAATGGACCCAAGCCTGAGACTGAGTGCTTTTATTGCAAGGGGAAGGGTCACTGGAAGCGGAACTGCCCCAAATACTTAGCGGATAAGAAGGCCGGCAACACCAAAGGTATATTTGATATACATGTGATTGATGTGTACCTTACCAGTAATCGTAGTAACTCCTGGGTATTTGATACCGGTGCCGTTGCTCATATTTGTAACTCACAGCAGGAGCTGCGGAATAAACGGAGACTGGCAAAGGACGAGGTGACGATGCGCGTCGGGAATGGTTCCAGAGTCGATGTGATCGCCGTCGGCACGCTGCCTCTACATTTACCTACGGGATTAGTTTTGAACCTCAATAATTGTTATTTAGTGCCAAGTTTGAGCATGAACATTGTATCTGGATCTCGTTTAATACGAGATGGCTACTCATTTAAGTCTGAGACTAATGGTTGTTCGATTTATATGAGAGATATGTTTTATGGTCATGCTCCGATGGTCAATGGTTTATTCTTAATGAATCTCGAGCGTAATATTACACATGTTCATAGTGTAGATGCCAAAAGATTTAAAGTTGATAACGATAGTCCCACATACTTGTGGCACTGCCGCCTTGGTCACATTGGTGTCAAGCGCATGAAGAAGCTCCATGCCGATGGACTTTTAGAGTCTCTTGATTATGAATCGTTTGACACGTGCGAACCATGCCTCTTGGGCAAAATGACCAAGACTCCGTTCTCCGGAACAATGGAGCGAGCAACCAACTTGTTGGAAATCATACATACCGATGTGTGCGGTCCAATGAGCGTTGAGGCTCGCGGAGGATATCGTTATGTTCTCACTCTCACAGATGACTTGAGTAGATATGGGTATGTCTACTTAATGAAACACAAGTCTGAGACCTTTGAAAAGTTCAAGGAATTTCAGAATGAGGTAGAGAATCAACGTGACCGAAAGATAAAATTCTTACGATCAGATCGTGGAGGAGAATACTTAAGTCACGAATTTGGTACACACTTAAGGAAATGTGGAATCGTTTCACAGCTCACGCCGCCTGGAACACCTCAGCGAAACGGTGTGTCCGAACGTTGTAATCGCACCCTATTGGATATGGTGCGGTCTATGATGTCTCTTACCGATTTACCGCTATCATTTTGGGGATACGCTCTAGAGACAGCTACATTCACTTTAAATAGGGCACCGTCTAAATCCGTTGAGACGACACCGTATGAATTATGGTTTGGAAAGAAACCTAAGCTGTCGTTTCTAAAAGTTTGGGGATGCGATGCTTATGTCAAGAAACTTCAACCTGAAAAGCTCGAACCAAAGTCGGAAAAATGCGTATTCATAGGATACCCTAAGGAAACTGTCGGGTATACCTTCTACTTAAGATCTGAAGGCAAGATCTTTGTTGCCAAGAACGGATGCTTTCTAGAAAAAGAGTTTCTCTCGAAAGAAGTAAGTGGGAGGAAAGTAGAACTCGATGAAGTACTACCTCTTGAGCGGGAAAGTGGCGCAGCGCAGGAAACCGTTCCTGTGATGCCCACACCAACTGAAGAGGAAAACAATGATGATGATCAAGGTACTTCGGATCAAGTTACTGCTGAACTTCGTAGGTCCACAAGGACACGTTCCGCACCAGAGTGGTACGGCAACCCTGTCCTGGAAATCATGTTGTTAGACAACAATGAACCTTCGAACTATGAAGAAGCGATGGCGGGCCCGGATTCCAACAAATGGCTTGAAGCCATGAAATCCGAGATAGAATCCATGTATGAAAACAAAGTATGGACTTTGACAGACTTGCCCGATGATCGGCGAGCGATAGAAAACAAATGGATCTTTAAGAAGAAGACGGACGCGGATGGAAATGTTACCATCTATAAGGCTCGACTTGTCGCTAAGGGTTATCGACAAGTTCAAGGGATTGACTACGACGAGACTTTCTCTCCCGTAGCGAAGCTGAAGTCCGTCCGAATCATGTTAGCAATTGCCGCATACTATGATTATGAGATATGGCAAATGGACGTCAAAACGGCATTCCTTAACGGACATCTTAAGGAAGAACTGTATATGATGCAGCCGGAAGGTTTTGTCGATCCTCGAAACGCTAACAAAGTATGCAAGCTCCAGCGATCCATTTATGGACTGGTGCAAGCATCTCGGAGTTGGAACATTCGCTTCGATGAGATGATCAAAGCGTTTGGGTTTATGCAGACTTATGGAGAAGCCTGCGTTTACAAGAAAGTGAGTGGGAGCTCTGTAGCATTTCTCATATTATATGTAGATGACATACTCTTGATGGGAAGTAATATAGAATTTCTGGACAGCATTAAGGCCTACTTGAATAAGTGTTTTTCAATGAAGGACCTTGGAGAAGCTGCTTATATATTAGGCATCAAGATCTATAGAGATAGATCGAGACGCCTCATAGGTCTTTCACAAAGCACATACCTTGATAAGATTTTGAAGAGGTTCAAAATGGATCAGTCCAAGAAGGGGTTCTTGCCTATGTTACAAGGTGTGAGATTGAGCTCGGCTCAGTCACCGACCACGGCAAAACATAAAGAAGAGATGAGTGTCATCCCCTATGCTTCAGCCATAGGATCTATTATGTATGCCATGCTGTGTACCAGACCCGATGTAAACCTTGCCGTAAGTTTGGTAGCAAGATACCAAAGTAATCCCGGCAAGGAACACTGGACAGCAGTCAAGAATATCCTAAAGTACCTGAAAAGGACGAAGGACATGTTTCTCGTTTATGGAAGAGACGAAGAGCTCGTCGTAAAGGGTTACGTCAACGCTAGCTTCGACTCAGATCTGGATGACTCTAAGTCACAAACCGGAAACGTGTATATGTTGAATGGTGGAGCAGTAAGCTGGTGCAGCTGCAAGCAGAGCGTCGTGGCGGGATCTACGTGTGAAGCGGAGTACATGGCAGCCTCGGAGGCAGCACATGAAGCGATTTGGGTGAAGGAGTTCATCACCGACCTAGGAGTCATACCCAATGCGTCGGGGCCGATCAAACTCTTCTGTGACAACACTGGAGCTATTGCCCTCGCCAAGGAGCCCAGGTTTCACAAGAAGACCAGGCACATCAAGCGTCGTTTCAACTCCATCCGTGAAAATGTTCAAGATGGAGACATAGAGATTTGCAAAGTGCACACGGATCTGAATGTCGCAGATCCACTGACTAAACCTCTCTCGCGTGCAAAACATGATCAACACCAAAACTCTATGGGTGTTCGATTCATCACAATGTAACTAGATTGGTGACTCTAGTGCAAGTGGGAGACTGTTGGAAATATGCCCTAGAGGCAATAATAAAAGTATTATTATATTTCAATGTTCATGATAAATGTCTTTTATTCATGCTATAACTGTATTATCCGGAAATCGTAATACACGTGTGAATACTTAGACCACAATATGTCCCTGGTGAGCCTCTAGTTGACCAGCTCGTTGTGATCAACAGATAGTCATGGTTTCCTGACTATGGACATTGGATGTCGTTGATAACGGGATCACATCATTAGGAGAATGATGTGATGGACAAGACCCAATCCTAAGCATAGCATAAAAGATCGTGTAGTTCGTTTTGCTAGAGCTTTGCCAATGTCAAGTATCTCTTCCTTAGACCATGAGATCGTGTAACTCCCGGATACCGTAAGAGTACCTTGGGTGTATCAAACGTCACAACGTAACTGGGTGACTATAAAGGTGCATTACAGGTATCTCCGAAAGTAGTTGTTGGGTTGACACGGATCGAGACTGGGATTTGTCACTCCGTATGACGGAGAGGTATCTCTGGGCCCACTCGGTAATGCATCATCATTATGAGCTCAATGTGACCAAGGTGTTGGACACGGGATCATGCATTACGGTACGAGTAAAGTGACTTGCCGGTAACGAGACTGAACAAGGTATTGGGATACCGACGATCGAGTCTCGGGCAAGTAACGTACCGATTGACAAAGGGAATTGCATACAGGGTTTGATCGAATCCTCGACATAGTGGTTCATCCGATGACAACATCGAGGAGCATGTGGGAGCCATCATGGGTATCCAGATCCCGCTGATGGTTATTGACTGAGAGCGTCTTGGTCATGTCTGCATGTCTCCCGAACCCGTAGGGTCTACACACTTAAGGTTCGGTGACGCTAGGGTTATGAAGATATGGATATGCAGAAACCCGAATGTTGTTCGGAGTCCCGGATGAGATCCCGGACGTCACGAGGAGTTCCGGAATGGTCCGGAGGTAAAGAATTATATATAGGAAGTGCTATTTCGGGCATCGGGACAAGTTTCGGGGTTATCGGTATTGTACCGGGACCACCGGAAGGGTCCCGGGGGTCCACCGGGTGGGGTCACCTGTCCCGGGGGGCCACATGGGCTGTAGGGGGTGCGCCTTGGCCATCATGGGCCAAGGGCACCAGCCCCTATAGGCCCATGCGCCTAGGGTTTTCCCCTAGGAGGAGTCCTAGTGGTGGAAGGCACCCCTAGGTGCCTTGGGGGGGAGGGAAACCTCCCCTAGGCCGCCGCCCCCCCTAGTAGATCTCATCTACTAGGGCCGGCGCCCCCCTGGCACCCCTATATATAGTGGGGGAGAGGAGGGACTTCATACACCAGCCCCTGGTGCCTCCACCTCCCCTCGTTACGTCTCTCCCTCGTAGTCTCGGCGAAGCCCTGCTGCTGTGACGCCCTGCATCCACCACCACGCCGTCGTGCTGCTGGATCTTCATCAACCTCTCCTTCCCCCTTGCTGGATCAAGAAGGAGGATACGTCTCCCGTCTCGTACGTGTGTTGAACGCGGAGGTGCCGTCCGTTCAGCGCTGGTCATCGGTGATTTGGATCACGTCGAGTACGACTACATCATCACCTTGCAAGCTTCCGCACGCGATCTACAAGTGGTATGTAGATGCAAACTCTCTCCCTAGACTCGTTGCTTAGATGAACTCATAGATGGATCTTGGTGAAACCGTAGGAAAAATTTTAATTTTCTGCAACGTTCCCCAACACCCACGTCGCCATTGGGTGGTGTTAGGATCTTTTACTCCTTGTCTATACTCTGGGACTCTGAACTCTCTTCTATTCGGGTTAAAATGGATTTACTAACGCTGACACTTATGTTCTCGTACCCACTTCCTCCCGGAGAGCCCCGACATTACAAATGATCGCTTGCTTCGCCAGAAGATTCTGCGGATACTCCTCGATGTTTCCTGAGACCCTATGCCCACCGCTTTGCAGTTCCTGACCACCGATAAGTCCCCATGGATAACATCCTTGCCATTTGTATCTTCATCCCCAGTTGCTCTTGTTGTTACAAGTTACCCCTAACACTCTCCGTTGTTCCGAGAATCCTCTGTGCCTTCTGCTTTGCGGTTTATTTTTGCACTACGGATAATTCACTGAACCCGTTCATTCCCAATTGTTCTTATGCTTTCCAAAATACTTGGAAATACTATGTGATCTTCCAAAAATCCTCTGCAGCCTATTACTCTTGATTCTTTTTTCTTGCTTGCATTATGGATAATCCCATAAGTCTAGTAATCTTATTGGCATCCTTTGTCACTATCCTTTTGAATCCGTTGATTCAATATGTTGTGGATGCTCGTAATCCTCGGTCGGATCATGGAATTCATCCTTCCGGCTTGGACGTCATTTGACCAAGAGTTGTTTCTCGACCAATCAAATTGCCGTCAATTTTATCCCTAGGGCTATTCAACTTACTTATCTTTTGATCAGAACGTCTGCTTTTGATCTTATATTTTTGAAATCATGATTTCTTTGCATTTAAGCATCGAATTATTCAGATATTTCTACAATCCGAAGACTTTGCATTCTTTCTTCTTCTGCTTGAGTACCGATACTCACATCAGATCCTATGTGGACCGCCAGATCCTTTGTTGGATTTTATCTGACAATGTCCTTCATATTCAATAACCTTTTGAGCCTTTCCTCAGATACATAATGCCTTTGTTAATTGTATCCTCTGCCTTCTCAACCATGCTCTGCCTTTGAGCTTGTGTTATTTTACTCGTGGAGTTGTGGTATATGTTCCCAAGATGCCCCTATGGGTTGAACCTAATGTTTTCCCTAATTTGTGTGAACCCGTAAATTTCTATGGGTCATACTCTACTGTTGTTACGCCGGATAAAAATTTCTACACTTCAACTTCGTCAAAAGTGAGAAGTAAATGAGAGGTTATGCATTGAAGAAGTGGGAGTCGACCTTGAACTTTGTGTTCATGCCCATAGACACGATGTAGATCTTATCATGGAAGCTTCTCTTATAATCAAATGGTCCCTTGGTATAAGCTCATCTTGCATCTGTAAATTGATTCTTTGCAATCGTGGTCCCGACCGTGATTGTTCTTCTTTGATCCCATGCCGCGGGCAAGTTAAAGCAATTGTTCTGCGGATCAATATGCTTGTCCAATCCCTATACTAAACTATCTCGAGTATTACCCCCTACTGTCTCGAGGATATCATCCTATTGTACTGCGCCCTATGAACTTTTGGATGGAGTGGTATTTTCCCATGTCATAGTAACTCCATGACATCTGGGTTGTCGTCAACCGAGACCACTGAACAATGAATCGATTCCGCTCGGTGATACAACACTCCTAGTACTTTGTTGCTGGGGAGTTAGATACCACCTCACGTCATTCCTAGCCTGTTTGGCTATATCATTATCGTGCTAAAATTTAACTGTACCACCTGGTCCTCCTCGGAGCACAATTTTTGACGACGAGCTAAGCATATGTCGCTCTTCTTCATCTTGTCATTTCACCTGAACAAGAAGCTTGATTTCGAGCTTGTGTCGTATCCGTGGTTCCAATAGCCTTTCGCTTCATCCTTCCTGTTGCTTGATGTCATCGCTCCTCGATGGTATCTTCATAGAGCCTCTCGATAATTGTGTCGTGATCATCATCAACATTCTGAGCTCTTCCAAGATATCAGTCGAATTCATGGTGAGAAATACCATCCTTGCCCCTTGATGATTTGTGTTATCATCGACAACATTCTTGTCTCCCCCCCAAACAAACTTTTTCATATAAAATTTTGGAAATACATGCTTTGTGACATGTGATGGATTGTTGTTGAATCCGTCGGCCACATCCTCTTCTTTTCCTGGTAAAATTTATGAGATGTTCTAAAAATTCCCGAAGGAACCTTGTGTTTCCAAAGTCTGACCTTTCCCTGATGACCTTGTCAATGCTATCCATAGTATGACTGTGTTACTCCAAACATCATTAAGAACATTGGAGGTGCAATGCTAAATGTTTCTTGATCAATTATCCGAACACCGCTGTGTGGGTAAACATCATGATTCTCCTTGCCCCATTAACTAAATGGATAAGTACTTGATGTCCTGTCTTGTATATCATGATATGTTTGTTCTTGGGAAGCATATACTCTAATACTTTGGTATAAGCACCTTTTCCTTTCCACTGGTCTGGTTAAACTAATAACCACTTTTCCTTTCCACTGGTTTGTTTAACCTTCTTATGGTCTATATGATATAAGCATAAATAATTCCCTGCTTATAAAACACCCCGATGTACAACCTTGTCAGTGAGACCATGTTACTATTGTTGGTGACATTATGTTAACCACCGATGGACGAGAACTTTGCCTATTGGTCCGCCTCGTTCAACGAGCAGGAAAATAGTTCTCTTCGTCCCTCGCCCTTGGTACCAACGTTGTTGGCAACATACTGACAATATATCATCTGACATGCCTTGTTGTCGGCCCCCTTTCTAATTTTAACCCACATGGTGGGCCCATAACCCACAGTTCCACATGATCGAAACCTGACTCCTGTACATCCTTGATTCCGAAGTATCCTTTATCACTTGCCTTCGTATGTAACTCATGAGCCACCTTCCTAGTGATCTATTCTAGTATCAGACGCAATAATTCTTGTTGTTGTTGCTCTGAACCCCTTTCACCTTTTGGTTAGCAATCGAATGATTGCCTGCCCGTTAAAACTTCTCCTGGTACCTTCATAGTTAGCTCTCGATGTTTTATTAAGCTTCAACTCGAGAGATACTTCTGCCTCATTCCCTAAGTTCTTCACCAGATAATTTACCCTATAAGGGTCCGTTCTCCCGAAGATACCCTTACTCCACCGCTAAAATCTCGGGACGAGATATCTTGTAGTGGAGGAGATTTGTAACGCCCCCAGTGTCATGCTACAGTAATCCCCTGTTAATGGTGCCAGGTCACCATGCTTACTGAGCTAATTATCACTTGATGAAAAATCAGAGTCAAATTCAAATTCAAATTATGAGTGAAATTCAAAATTTCTCAAACATGAAAACTGAAATGTTCTTCATGTGCCAAATAATCCATAAATAATATTGGTAGTGAACCAACATTTTTGCAAATGTCTAAGTGCCCTAAACCACTTTAAAACAGTGGCTAAAACTATAGTTTAAATGCCTTTTAAATTATGAAGGTTGCAAACTTTTTCAAAAGCCTCAAAATCTTTTTGTGGCAGTGCCCAATAATTCTTAGAAATTGTTTTGGCTAGTGGCTTAATTTTGCAAAGTCATTAGTGGCTAAAAAGAAAAATGCAACTGCTGCTCAAAAAAAGAAAAGAAAAGGAAAGCAGAAGAGAGAGAGGACCCCCCTGTCCCCCTAGACCTCAACCAGCCTGGTCGGCCTAGTCGGCCCAGCTCCCTGCACCGTACCCCCCCTTCCTGTTCCTCGGGCGCGCGCCGCTACAGGGCGCGGTCGCCACCGGACCCGCCTCGCCGGCGATGCCTCGGCAAGGATAAGCACGCCACGCCCCCCTCCCTCGGCCTCGTCAGCCCCACTTCCCCCCTCTACATAGATATTTTCCCCTCTCCTCCCCCTCGCTCGCTACTCTCCTCTCTTGCTCCAGATCCATCGCCACCGAGCGCTGTCGCCGCCGAGCACCGCGCTCCATCGCGGCCACCAGCGCCCATTCCTTCCTCCGAGTTGTCCAGGAGGTCCGTGGTGGACTGCTTATTCCTCCTCGTCACTGGGTCGAGCCCGAGGAGCGCCACCGTCGTCGCTCGCGTCTTCTTCCCCAACTACGGCCACAACTACGCCGCCGTTCGATCCGCGCCGAGTCTGCAGCTACTAAACCCCCATGGGCCATCATGTGAGCCACTCGGTGAGCCTCTTTTCCTCCCTCATCTCTTTGGCTGTCCTCGCACGCATGCTAGCTGCTTCTCCCACGGTGCCCGAACGCGCCGCGGCCCGCGCATGTCGCCGGCGTGACTCTGATGACCTTTTGGTCACAGGCTGGAGTCCAACATGCTCGTTGCGTTGCGTAGCACCTCCCGCGCCCATTAGTTCATGCATTAGCGCGCTGCTGCTCCGTTGCGTCGAACGCCCGAACCCCATAGCCACCTCCACTCGTCGCCGGCGCAGTTCCGGCCAGCCACGAACCCAACCGTCCTCACCACAAGACGCGGTGGACTCTCTCCGTTCGAACATGCCCGCCCACGCCTATTTTGGCTGCCGGACGGCGAAACCCGACGCACGGCCACGCCCTCCGCCACGGATTTGGTCGCCGGAGCTAGCTCCGGCACCACCGCTGACCTAGCCGGCTAGGGCCACCCCCTCGGTCGCTGACCCGTGGGCCCCTGGGGCCCGACTATCCTGTTGACTTTGGTCAACTGCTGACTGGGCAGGCCCCAGCCACCGACGTGCGGGCCCCACCGCTTATTTCCTCTAACTAAAATGTTTTAATATTTAAAACTAATTACTTTAGCTAATTAGTCTATGACAGGTGGGGTCCAGTATCTAACTAACCTAGATTACTTAGTTTAATACACTATTAGACTAACAGAGGCTGACATGTGGGTCCCACAGGACCCACAGGCCTGGTTTGACCTGGTCAGCCATCCTGCTGACTGCTGATGTCACTGTGACATCATGCTGACGCAATAAACCCTTTTGTTAATTTATTTAATTTTGGAAAATGTTTAAAACTTTGAAAATTCATAGAAATTAAACCATAACTCCGATGAAAATGTTTTCTACATGAAAGTTGCTCAGAACGACGAGGCGAATCTGATTTCGCGGTTCGTTTACCTGTCAGATGCCTCTAACTATCTGAACATGGAACATTCCCCCTCCGGTCATCTGTCTGACACAGGTCCGGAACCGGGAAAACATTCCCGGTTGAATTCCCCCTTCACCTATATCGTGTAGCCATACGTTAGGTCACACCCGACACAACTTTTTGCCACGTTATGCTTTGTGATGCTATGTTTGCTTTATATTTACTGTTTCTTCCCCCTCTTCCCTCCGGTAGACCCCGAGACTGATACTGCCCCTGTGATCGTCTATGTCGACGACGACCCCTCCTTGCCAGAGCAACCAGGCAAGCCCCCCCCCCTTTGATCATCCCAATATCGCCCATTCCTTTCTCTCATGCTTGCATTAGATTCTTCTATTGTTATTGTTTGCTCCTATTCTTATGCATGGCCTGCTTTTGTAACCTGCTTATTGTTACCTTACCTGCTTATCCTAAACTGCTTAGTATAGGTTGGTTAGCGATCCATCAGTGACCCCCACCTTGTCCTTGTTGCCCCTGCTTCATCATTGAAGACCCGATCAATGGGATCGAAGACCAGGCCCCGGCACCACACATCACTTTCCCTTAGTTGCTCGACACTGCTGGGTTACTATAGAGTGTCGAGGGTGAGACCTCTACAACACTTCTGATGTTAACCATGTGGTGTAGCTATTCGGTCGTGGTCATCGAGGGTGATTCCGCCTTAACCACTTCCGATACGACTCTGTCGTGCAACCCCTCAAGTGTAAACCTCGGGGGTGATTCCTCTTACGTTCACCTTGATGATTACATCGAGTGGAATTCACCGCGGGTGATTCCTCGGGGTTTCCCCTTGATGTTGAGACACACAGTTACTATGATTACTATGACTTTACACTGAACCATGTTACTAAAGACGGGTCGGCCCTGAGGGGTACCCGCGCGAGCATAATTGCGAGTGATGTGGAGTCGGGTTGACCTGGAAGGTGCCCGAGAGTTACTTACGAGGCGTGGCCGGGCATTCTTAGCCCTTGCCGCAAGTCCTCGAGACGGGGCAATAGGGTCACATCTTTCGTGAGTCTCTGCTTGTTACCGCGCGTTCCTAATCCACTACAATTTGGATATTTGATCCGAGGGGCCTCTGGCCTGATAGCACTAACCATCACGTGGGCATAGTATGGGCGTTCTGCGTCGTATGCATCAGCCGAAGCTTAATACACGTCAGCGACTGAGCGGCGCGCGCCGGGTTGGACTGGTTACGCCTTCACTTGTATAAGGGAGGCTAGGTCTGCTCACCGGTTGCGTACGCAACGTGCAAGCATTTCCGGGGAGATGGCCCATGACCCCTGGGGGCATAGGTTTAGTCTGGCGTGCTAACCTCTCTATTAAGCCTAGGTCGGGTTGCGGCGTATTGTTTGGCTGAGGCCGGGCATGACCCAGGAAAGTGTGTCCGGCCGGAGTTAATCAAGCGTGGTGGGTAAGTTGGTGCACCCCTACAGGGAAGAAAACATCTATCGATAGCATGTCCTACGGTAACGGACACTTGGAGTTGTATCCCGATCGATACAACTAGAACTGGATACTTGTGATGAGAATTGGATGGTGATGAGTTTTGGATATGAGAAATGGATAGTACGGCTCTGGGATTTCTTTCTCGCAGTGAGTCGAGAAAGGATCACTGGCCGATGTTGATAACACTACTACTACTTTACTTTATGCTACTCTACTCCCTCTTGTTTGCTGCAAGATGGTGGTTTCCAGAATATGCTAGTCTTCGATAGGACTAGGCCTTCTCTCTACTCTGGAATTTCTACAGCCCAGTCCACATATACAACCTTTCTTTGATAAAGTTGCATATGTAGTGTAGATCCTTGCTTGCGAGTACTTTGGATGAGTACTCACAGTTGCTTTGCTCCCCCTTTTTCTCCTTTCTTCTTTCCGGTTGATGCAACCAGATGTCGGAGCCCAGGAGCCAGATGCCACCTCCGGTGCCTATTATTACGTGGAGACCGCTGACGATCAGGAGTAGTTAGGAGGCTCCCAGGCAGGAGGCCTTGCCTTTTCGACCGTAGATGCTTTTGTGCTAGCCTTCTTAAGGCAAACTTGTCTAACTTATGTCTGTACTCAGATATTGTTGCTTCCGCTGACTCTTGTGTATTCGACCTTATGTATTCGAGCCCTCGAGGCCCCTGGCTTGTAATACAAAGCTTGTATTATTTTAATTTGTGTCTAGAGTTGTGTTGTGATATCTTTCCGTAAGTCCTTGATCTTGATCGTACACATTTGCGTGAATGATTAGTGTATGATTGAATCGAGGGCGTCACATCGTGCCTCTCAGGTTCACTTTCCTTGCACTGCTTTTCGTCCTCAAAAGGACTCCAATCTCTCAACCTAGTCATCCCCAACCTGGTGATTGGATCTACTGCCACACACCCTAGCTATAACGCCTGTCCAACAGTGCTCATGTTGGCTTGGATCTCCGATGCGTGGGTAGTACGATGTTGGTCTTCCACAACGAATACCATCTGAGGAGCCCGACGAGGAAGACTGAGCAAGCGGTGATCCGTCCACTTGACACGGAACCAGCAAGGTGGTTGGCACCACCAGAAGAACGCGCGAAGCCAAAAGTTAGTTCGCCCCATCCCCCTCAGCGAAATAACCCACAAGCGCACAAAGTCCTATGCAACACGCACCACATTGAAGGACGAGCAAATACGCACACTCCCGGACACTCACTTTTGTTGGCTGGCCAATCGCTAGCATGGACCTTGGCCCATCCAAAGAAGCGAAGGAAAAAAATACAAAAAGGAAGATAAACTGAAAAAAGAGTGAGGGTATATAAAATATTTTGGAAAACTAAAAAAATAATTAGAAATTTAAACACTATAAAACAAGGTATTTGGATTTTCTATTCACAATTTTCCACGAATTTAAAAAATATATATGATTTAGAAAAATGTTCACAAATGTACAAAATGTTCATGAATTTCAAAAACACTCACTGGCATATGGGCCCACGAATGCAAAAGCTACCTCTATGATCTAGTTGACTCCAAGGGAGCTCCTAGATGGCGCTCTGAGCGCCGGTTTAAACTCCTGGCGCTCGATGGTGCCGTGAGTGAGCTGGCCCATCAATTCAACGATTCGGTTTCGAACGGACACTCGAGTGAACTAGACCAGCGATGACAGCTTGACTAGTATCCAGAAATAAGAGAAGGATGGATGTACAAGCCTCCTCAGAGATCAGCGATTCTGGGCCGTTGGATCGGTTCCCTTGATGCATTTTCGTCCGTTGGATCGAGAGGTGGGAGGATCTGGGCCGTCGGATCTGGAAGAAACACTGCTGGAATGAATATAATGGCAACATATTGTAAATACCATGCCCCCACCAGGGCATTTTGGTAATTTCGCGTGGTGGGGGTATAAAAGGGCCGGCTCCCTAGTGAACCCTAGCCTCCTCCTCTCCCCGCACTCGCGCCCCCTTCCTCGCCAGCCCCGCCCCGCTCGCCTGCCTTTCCCCGCCCCGCCGCCTCGCCCACCCCGCCCCGCCATCCCGCCTCGCCCGTCCCGCTCTCCGTCTTCTCTCCCCTTCCCAGC
>NC_041387.1:582468854-582478269 GCF_002162155.2 Triticum dicoccoides
CCTTCCCAGCCGCTCGCCCCGCCGCATCGCCGCCTCCTCCTCCTGCGGTCGCTCATCCCTCCTCCTCCACCCAATCCCTAACCCTAGCAGCTCCCGCCGTCGCCGCCGTCTACTTCGCCCAGCCTGCCAGACCGCCTCTGTCCACTTCCCCAGTGTCGTCGCGGTCGTCCTCACCTGCACACGGCAAGAGGAGCGGCCCCACCCTCTCCTCTCCTCCTTCCCTCATCACGAGCCATGACAGGGAGGGCCACCGTGGCCGGGCAGGTCAGGCGGCGCGTCCAGATCACCGAGGAGCCGCCCGCAAGGTCGGCCATGGCGCAACCGAGCAGAGCAGGTGAGGAGGGAGACGCCGGTTCCTCTTTCCCGCTGCTTGCTTCGTCGCCGGCGCGGCTCCGATGGACTCTCGTGGCTCCTCTCTGTCTCCTTCCTCGCCCCCACACGCGGCTCCACTTCCCGCTGGCCATGGGGCTGGCCGGCAGCAGCGCCTCCCTCCCTGCCGCTGCCAGTCCCGGCGCCGCCGACGGGTCCATAGGCAGGTAGCCCCACCACTCCTTCCTCCTCCCCCTTCCTTCACCGCGCCCTCCCTTGTTGCATCCTCTATCCGTTTAATTTCTGTTTTCCTGACTCTTGTGTCGGACGAGTGGTTGATGTGGTAGATTGGGTGCGACTATTTCTGGATGAGTAGTAGTTGCCGCGTGATTTTCCCCGTGCGTGTTCGAGTTCACATCTGATGGGATTTTGCCTGATAGGTGCCTGTGGTAATGCTTGCAGGGGAAATATTGGTAACTCGTAGTTTGCCTTTTTTCAGATGAGCTAATGTACTGCATGTTAGCAGCACTGAAAAATGTTACACTGACGATATATATTTAATCTGCACTGCCTTGACCTGAAATCATCAAAGCTTATAGCAGTAGCGTGCAGTTTGAGAGCAGCAGGAGCTTCGCCTTGGTTGTACTGCCCAGATTGGTTGACACATTGGTTAATTGTCCATGTGTACAATCATGTTGATTGTGGAGCAGTAAGGAACATCAGGGAATTTTTATGACCTGGACTTATCATGTGTGAATAAAATTAGGAACAGTACAATACACGTTCTTCAGGCCTTGTTGATGAACATAATTACCAAAAAAGTTGATACACATGTTGATCTGTAGGTTTATTCGTACAGGGTACTCTTGTGAGTATTTTCCATTTTGAAATTGAAAATAAGCTGTCAAAATTGAAATAAATTGGAGTACTGAAGATCTTCTTGTACTGCCATTTTTTTGAACTGAGCAGCAAAAGAAATAGTTGCCAATCAGTTAGTAGCATAATTATTGACAGGGAGTATTTAGGACAATCCATGAGGTAGCATAATTATTGATATTAGCTCCATCTATTTTTTGTTTACATGTAATTGCAATGTGCTCTTTTCGAGCTTCACTGTTCAGGATTTTATCATTGGTTATGTTTTTGTGTGGCTTGGCACAGGCGTCGTTCTTGGTGGTTGAGCCGCTGATGCAGAAGATTCATGGAGAGATTTGTTGGGTGGACGCCGACATCCTTGCCGTCGTCCGGTTGCAGGTTCAGTCTTGCGATCTCATGTTCCATTTGGTTCGCAATATCTATACTCTTTGCATTAGTACTGGTTAAATATGGCCAAACTAATGTGTGAAAAGGTGCTTGAACCTTCTATATTAAAAACTTTTAGATTTATTCAGCAGTAACATACAAGCGGTGGCTGACCCTATTCTATGTTGCTAGCTTTAGAAAATTGCGGAAACTACCCGTCCTCCTGTTTTCAACTGAATATAGTTCAAATATATTTGCTTCTGTTTCCAATGGTTCTAAACACGTTCCTTAGTTTCTATGAGCAAATGAAGAAGATAACATTTGTTTGTTCTTTGGAATGAAGGAATTTACATAGGTTATTACAGTAAATGCTTACTTTTTTCTCCCCATGACCAGGGTAGTTCTTACAAAAAGAGGCAAGCTGAAGAGGAAGGTTGCAAGAAGGAGAGCAACTGTGCATTGTTATGATTGCCTCTTCCTCCTGTTGCTAAGGTAAGATATACGCATACAATACACTCACGTGATTGTTTCAAAGGGATTCTAGAATTTTTCCTCAAAGTGATTCTAGAATTTTTCCTCAAAGTGATACTATTTGCATATTGAAGTTATCCCTCCACAATCCATTTCGTTGTACTTCCTCCAGAAAGATAATATGATCTCCATAGAGGATTGCACAGTAGAGTTTTTTATGTTCTCTTTATTAAAATATTTAAGGCTCCAAGCTTCAGAGAATCAAACTCAGGTTCACTATACCATTTTTCATATGCTTATGCTTGAATTGGAGGTGAAGTCTCAGTGTATCAAACCACATAGTGAAACACATATACACATACGACTATACAAGGAAGTGTAAAGAGGTGTGAATGAATAGCATCGGTTATGTGTGTTAGGAATGTGCTCTATTATTTTTGCAAGAAGAAACTTGCTCTAAGCTCTGTGTGATCAATTTTAAGTGTTTCTGCTATACAGTGTCACAAGCAAAAGGACCAAGTGCGGGCGGGTGAGCATCAGGAGTCCAGTTGATTGGCTTCGACCTTTGAGTTGTTGCTGGCTAGCAGTGCCACTTCTGAGCGTCTCCTCACCCCTCACTCATGTGGCCCCTTCAACTAGTAAGATCCCCCCCCCTCTCTCTCTCAAGACTTTGCTGATTAAATATTTAATAACAAATACATACCATACATTGAGCAAGATTTGGTTGCCTGAAAAAGGAAAAATACGTCTCTTTGTGTAATTGTGGTAATCAATTTTAATCTTTCTTGCTTTTACCTTAGTCTTGCTCAATATGGTCTTATACTTTGAAAGTTCTAATCTGGTTAACATTAAGCTTTTGAAGTTTTAGTTATACCTGTGTTGATAGTCATTAGAAGACAACTAAACAACAAAAGGTTAGAGTTCAACTTCAGTTATGTATCAAATTATTTATTTCATTGAGATGTCTGAGATTTAAATTAGAAGAAATTTTATTAGCTTTGCCATGTGGCTACAAAATCCCCTCGCTATTGTTTGATCTTGACAATCTCTGAACCTGTTATATTCTGTAACTTTGGAGAACATGCTGGACATTCACTGTTGCTTGAGATATATTAATCTGTTCTATTTGAGATATATGGGTCATTGGATAAGTAGGATCCTCTATACCGAAGTGAACATGTTAGAAGTATTTAGTAGCTCTCCTCTGCTTTTTTCTGCAGGTGGCACTTTTGCTTGTGTCTTGTTATCTTTTCGAAATGGTGAAGCTGACAATGATAGCCTGTATCACTGATGGCCTTTCATTTGCGGAGTGCTTAGATGGTGGTTATGTTAAGGATGTTGTCTTCTAAAAGCAGCAAGCAAAATTGTTGTTCAAAAACATATATAAAGGCCAACATGAATCATCAAGACTGTCAACTGAGACTGGACCATACCATTCCAGGTTAAGGTATGTATTTACATTACATGATACATTTTTTGCTTTCAGCAAGATGAGGATAATGTGACTGTTTGTGTGCGTGCGTGCTATATGATACATTTTCGCTTTCATCAAGATGAGGATACTGTTACTATTTGTGTGTGTGCATGCTATATGATATATTTTCGCTTTCATCAAGTTGATGATACTGTGACTAATTGTGTGGGTGCTTTAGTGGTTCTAGGTTATTGTAGTAGTATAACTAGGCTTGGTTTACACAAAATCCAAATAGAATTTAGTTTGGAGCTGGTCAAGACGTGGTGTAGTATTATAACCTATTAATTTGGTTGGACTGGTCAAGTGTTCTATCAATTCTTGCTGCAGTATTCGTTCTGTAGTATGTACTAGCTGTTAGACAAGATAACTGTTTAGCCCCTGATTTCTTAGCTACTGGTTGGTCATGTGAAGCTACATCCTTGCTTTGTTTGGTTAAGATGCTTCCTGAAACAGTAGTAGAAAAAAGTAAAATGAGCATATGTACGTGAGCCTGTATCATTTGACTGGAAAGCAAAAAAAAAAGTTGCCTGAGTGGGCATACAGTTCTGCTTAGTAGGCATTCAGTTCTTCTTAGTAGGCATTGATAAAGTACTGAGCTGTTGATATTAGAGCTCAGTCTTGGCGTCCCTAAGATATATGAAAGTCGTCCGTCGTTGCAGGGGCGTATGGCGGTGAGGAAGCGGCGGCGCGCGCCTACAACCTGGCGGCATTGAAGTACTGGGGCCATGACACCATCCTCGACTTCCTGGTACCGCTTCCAAGCTACTCCTCAGTGTGTTGATATTATTCATTGACGCGGAGGCATGCCTAGGACTTGCACAATGCAAGCACACGTACCTGACTTCTTAATTGGATTTTGACGAACCTTTTGCAGCTGTCTAGCTACGACCAAGAGTTGAAGGAAATGGAGGAGCAATCCAGGGAAGAGTACATTGGTTCGCTCCGGAGGTACACAAATAACTGCAAATTTTGACAAGTAAATTTTTTCAGTTAATTGTGCTGATTATGAAATACCAATTAAAAGTTATTTTTCTTGCTATAGGGTTACTAAATGAGTAGCAGTAATATCCATGGCGGAGATGATATCCATATTTTATTGTGTTGCTACTACTTTCCTTCATTTTTCTATCCTGCATTTCCAATATACATCATACATAATACATTTCCAGTCTCTAAATCGATAGACAGGAAAAAATAGCTAAACATGGTTGTGAAGTTTTGGCTGGTTTTTGGACTGAAGACATATAACATCTGTTGTAGCTCTAAATGCACACTGTTCTCTTTCCTTGGCAATGTTTGCAGAATATATATATATATTGTAGAGACAGTAATATTTGTGCCTTGTGAGAATAGGTCTGCTGTCAAGTGACATCATGCAACATAGATTTAGAACGAAGAGTAAGATATGTTTCTATACAGCGACTACTGGATCGATAGTACAAAATAAATAGCGTGAATGGATTTAGCATTAAGATACGAAAATTCTAAAGCTACCCTTCTTGTGGATCGACTGATAAATCCATGTATAATATTTTGAGAAAGAGTTAAATCAGTATATGCTGTTTGAGTGCCTTTTAATTAAGATACTAGACTATGTTGGTACACATATATTTGGATGCTTGTGATTGGCTGGAAAGAGCTGAAACTTGGATTTGTTGTTGGACTAAACTGAGTAGTCATAGCCTTTTGGTTGATGCTTCAGTATACCAAAAAACTTGCTATTTTTCATGTTCTTGTACGTGATGGGTTCAATGTTTTCGAGTCGATGAGTCGACGGGTCGCTCGGGGAGGACGACTCTAGACTAGTCGTGACTAGTCTAGACTCACGGTCGATGAGTCGACATGGCGATGAGTCGACATGAGTTAAGCAGCAGGCAGTCAGGGGAGGAGCACAAGTGCACAGCAGCAGCAGCAACCAGGGGAGGAGGGGAGGAGCACACCACCAGCAGCAGTAACCAGGGCCAACTGAGAGATGGGCCACTAGTTATGCACTTCCCTGTGGCCCAAAAGCCCATCTAGTAGCTATATACTCCTCCCGTGACCTAATCCACCATCCACACTCCCTCCTCCCTCACCACAGCCGCCACACATTCGCTGCCACTCTTGCCACCAGTCCACCACTCCTCCTCCCAGCGATGGATCTCTCAACTCCCCCGCAGCAGCTCTCTTGCCACCGCTCCTCCTCCCAGCCCGCTCCTCTTGCCGCTTCAGCTTCAGCAGCAGCAGCAGCAGCGCGGCGGCAAGGGCGCAGCAGCAGCAGCGAGGCAGCACAGCAGCAGCATCAGCAGCACGGCGGCGGGAGAGTGCTCCGGATCCAGCGCTGCCTCGAGTCGTTCGACCCCAAAACCGCGACTAGTCGTGACTAGTCGAGACTAGTCGCGCGAGTCACTCGACTCATCCCAGGAGTCGAGTCGAGAAGCTGAGTCGGCTCTGGAACTGCGACTCGTCGACTAGTCGACGACTAGTCGAGCGACTCGAAATCCATGGATGGGTTTAGGACACAAACAATTATTATTTTTATTTACGAAAAACTTGTGCTTCAAGATTACAGTATGTTGAATGCCTTTCGTGCTTGGTTAAAATATAAGTACTGCTTATATATGATTTCAATTCAGCTTGACCAATTTTCTTTGCTCTGCTTTTTCCCTCCCTCTCCACTGAATATGACCATGTTCAAAATAAAATGCGCATTAACACTTATGAGAGTAACCGATATTTTATTTTTGTTGGAAGTGTTCTCTCTAGGTCTGCGTTGATCCCACTCTCTTGCATTCAGGTAAGCGCCGCCATAAACGCCAACGTGCCAAAAAGACAAGGGGCCGAGCTCCATGTAGCGAACCATGTCTTTGTGAGAGGACCGTAATAAGAGGTAGCATGCTGGCTTTATGCCATTGTTCAATACTTTGCATATTAAATGAACTCTTACACCATTTTTTAATAGATTGTTCTTCGCATGTTAAACTCCACTCTTACGCATAGGACCAATATGCTGCAAACTATGGGGCAAACCATCGCTCACTATCAACAAGCGGTCAATTAAAAGAACATAATCGTATTATCCATGATTTTTTTCTATGGCTTGATTGGTTAAACTAAAAACTCACAGCAGGTTCATGTGACGTGCCATGTGAGAAGTTGAACGACAAGACAGTCAAGTGAAGTTATCAAATAGTATGCTTTAGTTGAACTGTATAGGTTCCTTATCTCTCACTGGCGCTCTGGCTTGATTTTGTTGTCTAACTCTACTCTCTGTATCTAACTTAATTTGAATTGATCGTCCTGCCTTAGCTTTGGAACAAAGAAATGTTTCCCTTTTATTATGAGCCTCCACGTCATTTGTTCTACTGATTAAATATTTCCTACTCACCTTGCTTTTGGTATACCCAACATTGTTCTTGATTTACTTTTGGAACAAAATATATATTCATGAGCTTCCATATCAACTGTTTTACTGAATAAATATATCATGCTTGCCTTTCTTTTGGTATATCTAATTGCTTTGCCCTTTGGCATATATAACTTTGCCAAAATTGTACGTACTGGACTTGGTTATCCTGCCTTTTTTATGATACATTCTTGATGTAGTGAGATAGTACATCCTGACCAATCTATGTAATTCCCTTTGGGAATACTAAGCACTTTGATTAAATGCTAGGACAATGCGAATACACGATGAGCCAGGCGCCCCGCGCGGATATTATAACTGCTCTGTCATGTATGACATTCGTTGCCTATTTTGGTATGATCAAATTTTATGAAAACACCGCCGTACAAAGTAACAGAAGGTTTAGATCACATGTAGTGAACCATGTCCGTGACAGGACCTTGACAAGTGATAACACCCTAATATCCATTGCTTGCATTTAGAAATCTTCTTCAAAATATTGATTAAACATATAGAAGCAAATAATTTTTATTGATAAACATATAGGTCCACGGTTGGGTAGTTTTGACTTCCTTTGACATGAATGTGTCTATGTAGGTGAATTTGAACATTTCCCCATCCGAAATCAAGCAACTACTTGATCCTGCCTTATAATCTCACATGTCGATGTTGAACAACATAATGCCTTCCTTGTATCACATGTGAATTTCTCTTCTTTTATTTTGTTACCCCGTTTGAATGCTATGTTAAAGCTGAATTCCTACTAACTTGAGCATTAACCGCTTGACCACAGCATTAAGACCGTCACCCTCGCGCCAAGGCGCGCTCCTGATCTAGTATAGATGACTATATCGTGTCTGGTACCCCCTGAAAAAACTAGTTAGCCGGTTGATGCTTGACTAGTTGACCGGTCAATATTTGACTTCTAAAATAAGATATGATTTTTTAAAAGTTCAAAAAACTCACAAAAAATCATGAATTTAACAAAGTTCATGGATTTTTTTATAAATGAATTTGAAAAAATCATCAATTTCGAAAGAAAATCACAAATTTGAAAATATCATTGATTTTGAAACAAAGTTCATCAATTTTTACAAAATTTTATTGCTTTTGAAAAAAGTTCTTCAATTTTGAATTTTTTTCATAAGTTTGGAAAAAAGTTCATTCATTTTGAAAAAAACGACCATTTTTTTTAAAAAAACTTAATAAACTTTTAAAATAAGTTCATAAATTTGAAAAAAGTTCATCGATTTTCATTTTATTTATCAATTCCGAATAGTTCACTGATTGTCAAATAAAATTCATCGACTTCCAGACTTTTAAAGAAAAGTCATGCATTTATAAACCCGAATAAAACGTCTGAAAGTTGAACAGTGAACCACGAAAACCAGTTTGGGAAACTTCTTGAAGCATCCCAAAACCAGGGCTTCCACGAACATGAAGAAAAAAATAAAACGAATGAAATAAGAAAGTGTGCACGAGAAGCTTCATAGCCTACTAGTTTACTAGTTTCCTTGGGCTTTACCACTGTTTGGGAGCATCATGAATTTTTTGGGCGTATCTTAGAGCTCCACTACTCGGCGTTGAATTATATGCCTCAGCCAGCCCATATATTTTTTTATCAATTCTGAAATAGTTCACTGATTGTCAAATAAAATTCACCGACTTCCAGACTTTTAAAAAAAAGGTCACGCATTTATAAACCCGAATAAAACGTTAGAAAATTGAACAGTGAACCACGAAAACCCGGGAGCAACTAGTTAACGAGCGCGAGCGCTCGTAACGAGCGGTTCGGGAGCGCCCCACGCGTGACAAGTGTCGCGCGTGGAGCGCTCCCGCCAGGGAAAACCAGGTGGCGCGGTTGGCTCCCGGTTTTCCCTTTCCGGTTTGTGGCTTTGTGCGTTTTGCACTTTGACCCTCATACTACCACATTTTTTCATTTTCCCTTTCCGCGCGAAAACACAAAAAATACCAGTTCGCGCGCTTGGTTCCTGTTTCCCTTTCACGTTTCCCTTTTTGTTCCCATTATATTTCCGGGTAATGGAGATTTATGGGATAGTTACGGGCGGGGACTACCAACGCTATCAAATGTGACCTTTCAAGTAACGAAAAAAGCAACTTTTTAATGTAAAACGGCAGTCTTCAGAATTGTTCAATCGTGTGACTTCTTTATAGGCACAGGTGAGCACTAGGAGAGGCACGGGAGTATAACTTTACTAAATTGAAGAAAAGCGTGCTGGTTCGTGCAGCGTGCTGGTTCGTGCGGCGCATTGTCCGTGGCGGTGTGACACGGCACCTCCGGCGCGAGGAACCTCCTGCTCGCCTTCGGCTCGTTTAATTTTCATAAACATCTTGAAGGGGGGGCATAGGTCGAAGTGTGTGTTGGTTCATGCATCGTGCTGGTTTGTACGACGCATTGTCCGTCGCGGTGTGACACGGCGCCTCCGGCGCGAGGGAACCTCCTGCTCGCCTTCGGCTCGTTTAATTTTCATAAACATCTTGAAGGGGGGGCATAGGTCGAAGTGTGTGTTGGT
>NC_041387.1:582478479-582479243 GCF_002162155.2 Triticum dicoccoides
CGTACGACACATTATCCGTCGCGGTGTGACACGGCGCCTTCGGCGTGAGGGAACCTCCTGCTCGCCTTCGGCTCGTTTAATTTTCATAAACATCTTGAAGGGGGGCATAGGTCGAAGTGTGTTTGGTCGAAGTGTGTGCCGGTTCGTGCGGCGCATTGTCCGTCGCGGTGTGACACGGCGCCTCCGGCGCGAGGGAACCTCCTGCTCGCCTTCGGCTCGTTTAATTTTCATAAACATCTTGAAGGGGGGCATAGGTCGAAGTCTGTGTTGGTTGTGCAGCATGCTGTTTCGTGCAGTGCGTTGTCCGTTGCGGTCTGACACGGTGCCTCCGGTGCGAGGGAACCTCCTAGCAGGTCGTGCAAAAGGCAAGCTGCTTTGTTTCAGAATGCACAGGTTTAAAGAATGTGCAGTCACGTCTGGTTAAGAGTTATGCTTTGTTGACGATATATAGGTTTGTGTGTGTATGCACATGTGTGCATACTACAAAGGCATTGTTATGTTGCCTCCGTAGGCACGGGTTTGAAGCATGTGAAGTCAAGTGTGCGTAGGAGCTAGCAACAGTTGAGGCATGGTGACCCAGGGTTTGGTGGCACGAGGCCATGTCGCCTCTGGAGGCACGGGACGTTGCTTTCCAGAGTCACGCGTAAGGGTATGTGTGTGTATGGATATTGCCCGGAGGCATGGTGACCCAGTGTTTGGTGGCACGAGGCCATGTCGTCTCTGGAGGCACGGGACGGTGCTTTCCAAAGTCACGCGTGAGGGTA
>NC_041387.1:582479897-582585740 GCF_002162155.2 Triticum dicoccoides
GTGTGTATGGATATTGCCCGGACCCAGGGTTTGGTGGCACGAGGCCATGCCGCCTCTGGAGGCACGGGACGGTGCTTTCCAGAGTCACGCGTAAGGGTATGTGTGTGTATAGATATTGCCCGGAGGCATGGTGACCCAGGGTTTGGTGGCACGAGGCCATGTCGCCTCTGGAGGCACGGGACGGTGCTTTCCAGAGTCATGCGTAAGGGTATGTGTGTGTATGGATATTGCCCGGAGGCATGGTGACCCAGGGTTTGGTGGCACGAGGCCATGTCGCCTCTGGAGGCACGGGACGATGCTTTCCAGAGTCACGCGTAAGGGTTCGTTTTGGGTGTCACTGCTGTTGTACAAATAAGAAGAGGCATTGTTGTTTATAGTTTACTGGCGCTCTCTTATGATGTAAGACGCACTGTTGTCGAAATAGTTCTTTTTTCAACATGAACACACAATTTCTAACTACATTACATATAAATGTGAGTTATTGACAAACTGTTTTGTCACGTCTAGATAGGATTAGCTTCGCGGGCTAAATCAAAAGTTTTAGTCTTCATTTTTCCTTAAGATCTTGCTAATCTCATCACCCATTTCACTAGCTTTGACTTGATTCATCTTGCTATTTAAGAGAACGTACATTGCCTCTGCCCTCCAGTCTTCGACCTCATCCTGTGAAATTTTGCCGAGAAGAGAAGTATATTATTAGAGTTTGTGCATATAAGTTGTTTATAAGTAAATATATATAAACTTACTGTCAAATCTTCTAGGTCTTCGACAAACTTTTCACCATTGTAGAGGAATGCAAGCTTTAAAACAGCAAATGTTGATCCTCCCTTTTCTACCACTGGAACATCTTGCACGGTATGAGTCTGCCATCTTGTACCCTTGGCATTCATTGTTTTTCCTAGTATGATGTTGAAGACTTCTTTAAACCTAGGTACCTGGGAATATTTTATTTTGTAATTAATTGTTTTAATATTGCAACTTGTAAAACTGAAAAAATTGTTATGTATAAATGCTTATGATTGCCGACTTATGAACATGATATTCCTGAAACTGTCTTTCTCTTTTTTCTCCGGCATCTTCATTTTCCTGAAGTACTCGACTTGCTTCTTCTGCTTTCAATTTGTCGATGTGTATCTTTTCTTTTTCAAATTCCACGTGAGTTGTTTCTCGAGGATCAATAATGTGAACTTTGTGTTTGTATTTGTCCAGCACATATAGTACATAGCGGTCATGCTTGTCCATTGGAATGAATATCTGCGTACAAAATACTTGTTGCTTAGATGACAGTTTAATATATAGTAATTTAACAGAAGGCATATTTTTTGATTTTGTCATGGTAGAATAGGTTGTTACCATGTTTGCTGTTGAGAGCTTTTTCCATTGATTTTCCTTGAGATACATGGGAACCAGCTGATTCTTTGTTTTTTGCAATTTATTTTTAAATTTTGTAATAGTAGTTGTGTGTTTCTTCAAATCCAATATATGCTGCAACCAATATTTATGATGAAAAAAACTGTTAGAAAAAAGAGCCGTGTAAGAATATAAAAAGAGTAGTTGTTGCAATGTTTACAAGATTTTGCTTTTTAAAAGTTTACCTCTTCAAAGTTTGGGCCTAATATTACTCTGTCACTCTATTTTGATTCTTGTCTGCTTTCCCAGATTTCTGCTATGTCATCGAGGATCCTCTTTTCCATATGATGTCGTTTGTTCGTCTGTGCTGGTCTTGGACCAAATAATGCCTTTAGCTGGGCTCCAGTAAGTTGCGTGCTTTCACTGTCCCTGCGGATGCACCTAAATATAGTTTTGCTGCGACAGGGGAGATAAAATAATTTTGGAGGTGACGGTTAGTGAGAAACAGATTCTTACATTATTTTTGGCTTCTGTCCAACTATTTTGAGGTGCAATAGAAAACAACTCACTTTTTGTATTCCTCCTGCCAGCTGTCGCTCATGACTAGATGGAAGAGGTCGAACGCCTCCTTTGTGTGTTGGAAGCAATGAGAATGTTTTGGATATGGACTGGTGCTTTGTCTTTTTTTCCTTTTTGTTTCATCTGTTTCAGTCAACGGAAGCAGATATGTAGTATGTAAGCTCTCGTGATACGAAAGATGTTGGTGAACACCGTGTATGTGTAGGTTATTACACAAAAAAAAGATAAGTAGAAATGATTTTCTTACCTTTTTTGGTGGAAAAGAACTTTGAAGTTTCTGGTTTGAATTCTTTGATTCTTCCAGGTAGTTGCTCCCACTTTACTTGGTTTGTTTCACCAAATATGGTTGTAAAAAGGAACTCTGGTTTCCACTCGGCATCTACGTTGCTTTGCTGCATGGAGGTCATCGGATATTGAACTATTCAAGCAATACTGCTTGTAAAAATTAAAATTGTTGCTCTTGTACTATTCACTTACATTGAAATCCTCATCATCTTTTATGAGTTCAATGCCCTTCCAGTATTTTGCAAATTGAGCCATGAAGTGTCCACATTGGGTACCCTGCTGTTTTGGCACGCACACTCTGTTAGGTGTTTGTGCTATCCTCGACCAGTTTGGTTCGCTGTTGGCTTGTAGCTCCGCTTCGCCGTAATGCTTCTTCATGAGTGCGTGCATCCTTTTAATCTGTGTTATTGTTGGGTTTTGCCATTAATAAAGGGAATGCAGGAATTGGAAAACTAATTAGAAAACCAGGTTGAATTGACATACCAGTTCTTGGTGGTCCTTATGGTGTGTTTTCCATGTTTTTTTTTCATCTCCGTGTCTGTAATTCAGTGAGTCAAGTATGCCAATGGAGTTCATGTACTTGTTGAGCACATACAGTGTGTAGTGTTTATCTGTGTTGTGAGGTATCATAATCTGCAGTGTTTGGAGACAGAGTGAGTTAAAGTTAATTCTTGTGAGGAGAATTAAATGACATGTGAATGTGCAATCTGTAGGAAGAATGAGTTATGTTTCTATATTTCTATTAACTTACCAGCTTTTTCTTTAAAAGTTCCTTGCCTGCTACAAGGGGTGCAAACTCTTTCAATGCTTCTTCTCATTGAATTCTGCTAGTCCTCCTTCCTCTCCAGTTTGAACACCGAGTACGACCTGCGACCAAAAAGTTTTCTACTTTTTAGTTCAATCTTTGTATTCACTGAAATGATGCAAGTGTTATTGTCAAAATGGACTTCATACGTTTGCAAATTCTACGGGGAGTATGGCTTTATCGGTTGTGTTGTATTGTTGCTGCGATGTCCATTCGTCGAACAATGCATTTGCGATGGAGCCCTCCATCTGTCCATCATCTCCTTTCATTAGCTGTGCCATTATTTGTTTTCCTGTAATCCAATCGGGTCGCGTCAAGCTAATATATATGTTTATACTGCAAGTAGAAAAAGTTTATACATTAGTTAGGTTGGTTTAAAAAGGGGCAACATTTGTTTGTTTTTTTGTTTATGCAAGAGAAAGTACTTACTCTCCGCATTCGTCATGTCCTTATTTGCTGAATAGGTATTCATGGAGTGCTCTGGCTTTGTTCATGAATTTGAAATCTCCTGGGACAAATGTAGGAATCTTGATTTCTCCAAGGAGCCTTCTTGAAGGCTTTACCGGCCTTTTCTTGACCGAGATTTTCTTCTCTGAGATGTTCTCAGATGATTGAGGCATTGAATGTTCTCCTAACTCTTGCTGCAAGATTGTCAGATACGGCTTGGGATTTTTGTTGAATTCATAGCTTTCATGCTCTGTCAGCCATGTTTTGATTAAATCGAAGTTAGAGCCCATCTTTATATGGTCGTTGTACACCTCTAGTTGTAGTGGGTTAAGGCTTGAAAGAAATTCGTCAACTTCTTCCTGCTTTTCCATTGTTTTTGGTTTTAGGAAGTCTAAAGAGATGGTGCTGGAGGTGCCTTGCTGATTGCTTGTTGAGCCTGTTTCTTCTTGAATAAGAACATGCTGTTTCTTCTGCTCGGAAACCTGTTGTTGTGTATTTGGTACGTCGTTGCTTTTGTCATCCTCTTTTAAATCAGTGCATGTTTGTTCCAGTTGCTCTGCGGTCGTGATATTGCTGTTGATATTTTGCTCGTCTGTTTCTTCTTCGGCATGGTGTGGTATCTTGTCGTCTGGTGGTGGTTGATCTGGTTCTATTGGTGGATCATTTTGTTCGTGGTCTGTGCAAGATTCTTGGGCGACGGCGTGGCTGCTGACATCCATAATATTTTTGTGTTTACTGGATATATCAATAACTTCATGCTCTTATGTGGTTGTCCCATGCATAATATGTTCTTTTGGCCCGGTAGTTGGCGGAAACTCTTCTAGTACGCAACATTTTTTTGTTGCATTTCTTTTGTCTTCCATATCTACTTCATATTTCAGCATATCTGTAAAACAGTAATTAATTTTTTTTACTTCTTCTAGTGTTACGAAACTGTAAGATTTAGTTTCTAAAAAGACTTACCTGTTGTACACTTGATTAGTGACAGTTTTGTATTCCCTCTGTGTTGACTGATGAGTTGATATAGAACCTTTTTCCTCAACTTTCATACTTGTTCTGGCTTTAAGGTTGCTGTTGTTCCATCACTGGAGTAGTGCTTCAGGTTCATGTACATATAGAATGCGCAGTCCATTCTGCATGTAGATGAATGGTACTGGTAAGATTGTTGCATTCAAGAAACAGAAAGAAGAGAAAAGTTTGAGCAATCGTAGTGGTAATTGTTGTATTGAAAAGACGAAAGAACAGAGTTATTTCAGTAATTGTAGTATTGGATCTTGCATTGAAAAAAAAGAAATAAGTGAAGATGTTGGAAGTGCTTACGTGTCTTCTCCTTGAAGTGGCACCTGCAGTCTGACCTTTTTGTAATGGTCGATGCTTTTTTCTGAAAGTTGTAGCTCTGTGCTTATGTGCTTCCAGATTTTCATTAATTTGCTGGTTACATTGTTGAAGAATTCTATTGTGCCTGGATATGCAGTTGAAGAGTCGAGGAGTTTAAAACGCTGTTTTTGCATGTTAACTGTGATGGTGAAGTAATGACTTATAGTTTCGTCTTGCTCAAACCCGCTCAACGAACCTGGTAGAAGGAACTGCAAAACACAAAATAAAAATAAAACATTTGGAAATCTTCTTATATTTAGAAACATAAAATAAAAAGAGAACTTTGCATAGCATATACGTAACTTGTGTTTTGTTTTTGAAACAGCTGATCTCCTTACCATGTTATAATCTTGCAGTTTTTCTTCTTCTTTCATGTTGAAAAATGATCTAAGCCTTGTAGGTAGTAATTTTTTTCTATTCTGTTGTTGATCATTATTTCTGTAGCACATTGGATCTTCGTCGTCGGCTTCCTTTATTGAGTGCTGCTTGTTTCGTCTCAGATACACAAAAGCAATTTGTCAGTTTAGTTATAGGGGAAGTTTATTTATTTATAAAGTCATATTTATTGTTTTAAACATTATTCTTTTGCCGTAATATTTACTTACAGTGTTGCTTAACGACAGAATCTTTCTCCGTGTGCCATTGAGTTGTTTTCTCAAGATTGTTAGCATCGGCTCGATTGCTTCGGTACATACTGTTTTACCGAACTTGAAGCTTTCGGCAACATGGCCTAGATTTACATCAAACTTGTCCGTTGTAATTGAAAGTTGATCCCTGCAAAGTATATTTAGAAAAAATGTTTTAGTCCACACATGATACAGTCAAAATGATGGCATGTAAGAATGTTTTCTGTGTAAGCAGCATAAACTTACATTTCTCTCTTTGTCCATGGCTTGCATACAGCATTGTACAGGTCTTTGATGGCTTTGTTGACGGAATCGATATCGTTGCCCCCTTTCTCTATTGTGCCTGCGATGATTTTGAATTTAATGTAAATAATTCCAAGTCAAAGGATAGCATTTAAGTTTCTATTGTCTTGCCTGCTTCGATGTTGGTAGACATTTCATGTCCAGTGTTGTTCCTTTTTTGTTCTCCTTCTCCTTCCTGCGGCATGTTTTGGTCTTCTTTTTGCGTTGTACCCTTTTGTTCAGTTTCTTCTCCATCCTTATTTGAGTCCTCTGTGCTTTTCTTAGCATCATGTTTTTCCTTGTGAACCGTTATGTCTTGCTGGTGGTTCTTTCCGTCTTGTTTTTCAGTCTCGACCTGGATGGCACTGACCTGTCTGCAAGGGGAATTGACATTGTACGATGGCGTAGGGTTTTCTTTGATAGTTTCTGGTTCTTTCTCTGGAACAATTTGTGTGCTTGCTTCATTGGTTGTATCTCCGTGGTTGCCTCCTTCGTGTTTCTGCGTTGTCATTTAAAAAGCATTGAAATAATTTAACTTGCTACTTTATTTTAATTATAGCAGCTGTTATGGGAAAATAGCGAAGCGTTCGGTGCGTGCTTTGAGATATTTTGATTGTGCTTAAGTTGTCATTTTGTGGAAATATTTTCTGCAACTTCACCTGTTGAGCTGTCATTGGTGATGCTGACTGTTCCACCCGTTCTTTGTTGGGTGTTGTTTCTTGGGTACCGTCTTGTTCTTTGTTTTGGTGATCATCGTCACTGTCATGGTTTTTGTCTTGCAGCTGTTCAATCATAAAGGTGCTAAGTTTCAACCATGGAAATACTTTATATTTTCATAGAATCAGCTTATGTAAGTTTACCTTCTCAGTCGTTGCTGTTTCTGCTGTCTCCGCTGCTGTTCTCATTGCTGCTACCGACTGTTGTGCTTGTTCTTCGTTGAGTGGATGTTTTTGGGCATCTTCCTGTTCTATCTTTTGGAGTTCATCGCCGCTGCCATTGTTTTTGTCTTGTAGCTTTTGAAACACACACGTGGCTAAGTGGCAGTGCATTTGAGCTTCAACAGAGCTATTTTATACTTTCAGAGGATCAACTTACATAACTTTACCTTTTCAGTCATTGTCGCTGCTGCCGTCTCTGCTGCGGTTTTTTCGGTGAGTGAATATTTTGGCGCTAGGTTTTTTTTGACGTTGATGTCTGCCGTTTGAAGAACATTTTGCCCTTCTTTAGTGGCCTCCTTTTGCTCATCTGTCTCCTCTCTCTGTGATCGAGGAAAGTAGTGAAATGTGAAATGTGTATTTTTGAACTATAAGATCATTCAGAGGTATTATGTGTTTTCACCTCTGTACTTGTTACTGCTGATTGTTCTACGTGTTCTTCGCTGAGTGGTGTTTTTGGGTCCTTCTCTTGCTCTTTTTTTGCTGTTCATCGTCACTGGCCTTGTTTTTTTCTTGCAGCTGTTCAAATATAGAGGTGGCAAAGTGAGAGTGCATTGGAGTGAGTACAGGTGTGGTAGGTTGGAGTTTTTTTGATTGTGCACGCGGCAATTTTATAATTTCATGCTTGCAGGTTTCGTAACTTTACCTTTTCAATCATTGATGCTGGCGCTGACTCTGGTAGCTGTTGTTTGGTGAGTGAATTTTTGGTGGCTTGGTCTTCAGTGGCATTATTGTCCACCGTTTGATGAACATGTTCGGGTTGTTCATTGGGCTCCTCTGGTTGTGTTTGATGGTCTTGATTGTTGGTGCTCTCCTGAGCTTCTTGTGCCTGCACCAACACAAAAAGTATTTAAGAAATGGGCGCATCTCTGATTGTTGAGTTATAGTTTTTTTATAAGACCTCTTTCTCTGGATTTGCAGGACCGTTTACTGTTGGAACTACGGCTTCTCCTTGTCTTGTTCTGTCGTCTAGTTTTTCTTCTTCAATGTCTATGCGAGTGATTTCGCTTGCTTCCTCTTCCTGTTCAATAAAAAATTGAAATTATAGTTTGAACTTCATTTGTGCCTCAGCTTTGTAACCTCACCTCTTCAGATGTTGTTGTTTGAAGTTATGTGTGTTTTCCAGTTTCCTTTGGTTGCTCTGCTTCTTGATCTTCGAGATCAATGTACTTTTTTGTTTCCTGCATTTGTTCAAAGAAAAGGGCCAGACATCCCTGATAATCCTTGTATTGGGGTGTATTACGTAGTTCAGACATCATAAATGGTTTCAAAAGGGTTTTTTGTTGATTTTTTACCTCTGTGTTGATGACTGGTTTATTCGTGCCTGCATCGACTATTTCTTTGCCAGTTATAACAGTCTCTAGTTTCTCATCGGCTTGGATGTCTTGGGTTTTCTCCTTTGTACTCGTGATGGTGATCTGCAATGTCGTTGCACTGGAAATCTCTTGTGCACAAACTTCCTTTTTTGTGACTCCTTCGTCTGTTTGAGGTTCACTATGGGGTTCAATTTCAACACTGGTTGTCTCTTGGTCTTGCAGTGATTGTGATACCTTGAGTTCAAACAATATGAGTTTGTGGTTCACTTTCTTTCCTGCCATTATGAGTTTCCGGTGTGGGGTGTAGTGGGCTTTGGAATTTTACCTCCTCTTTGTTGTTTTCTTCTTCTTTGTTGTTTGTTATGCTAACGGTTGATTGTGGGTCAGCCTCTTGCATTTGGTTGATGGGACTGCTGACTTGATTGTTCTCCAGCTGAGCCTATATTTTCTTGGAGGTTTGTCAGTTAACTTATAACTCTATCCAGTTTTGAAAGGAAAAATGGATGTTCATACTGACCTCTTCACTGGTTCTGACATCGATCATATCTTGTGCTTATGTTGGAGTAGTTGTTGTTGTAGCACTGTCTGTTGTGAGGTTGCTTTGTTTGTTGCGTTCATTCTAGTTTTTGGGGTTGTTGACGCCATCCTGCTGTCGAAGTTCATCTTGGTGTAGCATGCTATTGGTACGTTCCTGAAAGCATTGACACAACTCTTTTCAGTTGAGGTATGAAAACAGGGTTTTGCTTGCGGATGGCACCATGCATTACTATTTATTTACCTATTTTTGCCGCTTTATCTTCTTCTTGTCAATGCCCACGTCCCTTGATTTTGTTTTTCTCTTCCTCTCTTTGTCCTCTTCTTCTTTCTTACCTTTTCTCCTTTCTCTTTGTTCTGTTGTGGCTACTATTTCATTCGTGCGGTTGGCATCGACTAGTCTACTTGATGTTGCTGGAACTGCTTGCTCTAGCGTCTGCAGGGTCGCGTTGTCTGTGAGGTACCTTGTGCAAACTATGTCTTGAAATTGTCTGAGTTGTTCTAGAGAATCCATCAGGGCAATTGTTTGTTGCACGGCTTTGTCCTTGTTTTTTTCATCCAATATCTCTTCTTTTTCATTGCATTGGTGTTTAGCCCTGGTGGTTACTGCGGGTAACTGTTCTGCTTCATGGAGCACTTTTTCCAACAATTTGTTTATCCTTCGGAATCTTTCTTCTGGTCCTGTGCTGATGTTTTTGTTTGGTTCCGTGCTTCCACTGGTGTCGATACGTGGTTCGTGCCGGCGCTTGGTTGGAGGTGGTAGGAGCTTGGTTGTGTGCTGGTGTTGCTGTTCTTTACTATGTTCTCCTGCTATCTGGCGAATTGAAGACGAAGTTGATGTTGTGCTGGTATAGAAGATCCTCTCTGCTGTTCCTTTCCATGTCTGCATCGTTTCGGTGGAATGGAGTTGGTTAGAATGGAAACTGTTTTCAAAAAGGGAAGTACTGATTTATGTACAACAGAGCTATACCTGTATCTTGCCAAATTCATAGTCATTTAGTCGTGCTTTTCCGTCTGTTTTCATGTCTGCTCTAGCTATTTTCGCTAGGTCACTCTCTTTGAGATGGTTTTCTCGTGGTAATGAGGTTTTGTCCATTGTCTTTGCAATCTTTCGCATTTCTTTTGTGTCGGTTGGCAGCAACAGGGAGTCAAGGTACATGATTACTGGTACGTGTGCCAAACCATTGACGTGCTTTTTGTTCTTTTCCTCCTAACGCAATATCTTGTGCTTCTGCCATGTCTTGGCTCCTTCCCTAATACATTTGACTATTACCTCGCAGAAATCCATCTTTGCCATTTCTGGATAGTCCATGTCCTTGACCATTATAGCTGTCCGGGCGAAGATAGCTGCGCTTGACCCACAGACAACATTGTGGAAAAAAATAAGGAAAACTATTTTAACTGATTTCCTGTTTGATTCTTCATCATCTATTTCCACCAATATTTGTAGCTTCTCGAACAGTTGTTTTGGCGCGAATTTCGTATCTTTGAAGCCAAGCTCTGACATCAGTTCTTTCATTGAAGCTGGGCTAGTCTATGGCCTTGGTGCTGACCTTTGCGTGCCGTTTGGGTATCCAAACACCTTGTGGGTAGCTTCCTTGGTAATCTTGATTTTTTGTCTTCAGTAGCATCACCGAAGCTTATTGTCATGGTTTCTGTGTTGAGGTTGTCGTAGATGTGTGCTGCAAGCGGTCTGCAGATGGAGCCCATTATTTTGCAGTTCTCTATGTTGCCAAATCCTGCCGTCCTAATATCTTTCTTGTGACGGTCTTTAAGTAAATTCCATGCTTTCTTGACATGGGCGAATGCTGCCCCTGTCTTGATTTGACATTTCTCTTCGTCTGTTTCTTGCTGTTCTTCGTCAACTGTTGGTACTACCAGTTCTTTCCCGCTTGTCTTTCTTCTCTTTCTGTCTTTCTTGCCTGATTTGGGTAGTTTCAGAAGAAAAAAAGAAAGGGTTTTGTTAGAAAGAAATGTTAGATCCCTAGTGGTATTCAAAATTAGTGCATAAGTGTGTTTTTACATCATCGTCATGTTCTGCGTCGCTGTCGTGCTCTTCGGCATCATCGCCGTCTGTAGGAATGACATCTGCATCATGTTGTCTGTCATCTCGTCATCATTGGTATCTGATCCTTTGCTGTTGGTATCGTTTTGTTCTTTTTCTAACCTTTGTCATTTGTTTTTCTTGTTGCGTTCAGCTTGTTTCTTCGTGTCGGTTGGTTCTGTTGCCGGGAGTACCATTAGAGGTAATGGCTGATGTTGCAAGGTACCAGTGTCGACGATGTTTTCAACATTTTCCTTTTTCTTTTGCCTTTTTGCTCCAGGAGTAAAAACAATGCTGGTATCTGATTTTCTCTTTTTTTTTGCTTATTGCTAGTTGTTTACTCCTGTTGAGCCTGGTGTAAGTTACCATTTCTGCCGCAGGTGATTTGTTCCTCATGGTCTGTTCTGTGTCCTTTTCTGATGAATGAGGAGACATGCTTTGTGTTTGTGTGCTGTCAATATCACCGTCTTTGTGTCCTGCATAATGACCAGGTAATGAAAAATGATATTCTTTTGTCCAAAAATAATTTATACACATTTAAAATATATATCTTCCACGATTATGCATAAGGAATGTGAAATTCCCAAAAGGGGACTTTAGTTTTCTTTTTTTGGGTTAAGAAAGGTTTTTTCTACTATTGCCGATTGAGCTAATAAGGGGATTGAAAAAAAATTAATTATGGTTATGAGTGGAGCTGGGGAAGTGAAGTTAGGGTGAAGCATTTTCTGAGACAAAAATGCACTCTGCAGCTGATATTTCATAATGGAAGGAATATCATCAATGAGAGTTGAAGATTTATTTAGTAAGTTAAACTGTTTTTTAATTAAATATAAGATAGTGGCAGGTAGTTTTATTTGTAGACATAGTTAAGTTATTGTTGTCAAGGATAGTAGTTAAGTTATTAATGTCTCAATACAGTTTTTTGCAGATAGACAGTGGACTCTTTTGGTCAAACCTTTGACAGGAGCTTCCTGGATTGCATGCTCTTCAGCAGGGTCTTCGTCAGTATTTTGCTAGGTTTTAGCTTCTTCGTGAGGATTTCTCATTGCTGCGTAAAAAATGGGCAGGTGTTAGAAGCAGAGTTGAGTGTCGCAGAAAAAAAAGTTGCGTTGTGTGAAAACAAATTTGTATGTATAGAGAGGCACGGGTTGTTTTTCCGTAGAAGCACAGGGTACAACTATTCTGTGTTCACTGTTTTTCAGACTAGAGGCACTTAATTTGAAAACGGTTACATTGAAGGGACAAACATGTAGAAAATGCTGTACGGTTATCAGGTTTTGGCCTCTCAGGATGCTTGCGCGGTTTGGATCTATCGATGTATTCTAGTTAGTGACGTTTCAGGTTTAGTACCTTTGAGCACATATTGTATGGCGAAAATTCCAGGGCGGAGAGCTGTAGCATTTCTATTAAATCTCATCTCTCCGACAGTTCAATTTGTTAGACAAATTGATTTTAGGTTATTGGAAAACTCCTTGGTAGCGGTGGCTAAAGTTGCTGCTCCTTGAAGTTGAAAAATCACTACGATCTACCCGGTGGAATGGAGTGGGATAGAATGATAATTACCTTCAATTAGTTGTGCGGTGTTCTTCGGTTCCATCCGCTTACTGTGTCGTTGCTCTTTTTTCGTTGCGATTTACGCCGCCGCTGTCGAAGTCCTTGCCGTCGGTTGCTGGAGCCGGCTGGGTTATTGGTGTTCTTGCGGGCAGTATGTGGCTGTTTGTATGTCGGATTGGAGGGTGGTTGGCGAACGCGATGGCGGTTTGTTCGGTGACGTGAACTCGATTTCGAATTTGTGTTTGTGTGCAGAAGGAAGGAGGAGAGCCTGCGGGAGTGATGAAGGTTTTGAGATTTACTTTGCGGAAGCGGAAGCAAGCTAGTAGAAGAGTGAGGGAGAGATGGAAACCATCGAACCGTCTCTAATCTTCAACTGTCCGTTTGAGCATCAAGGTCCGATTTTCTGATGTTAGGCTCGGAAGTGTAGGTTCTACAGGCACGTAGATGCAGGCACAGGAGGCACGGCAGTGTGGGTTCTACATGCAGGTAGAGAACCACGGGACACGCAAGAGTCGCGTGAGGCACGTAGATGTAAGCATAAGAGGCACGGAAATGAAGGCAATACAGGAACGTACATGCTGCTTTTGGAGGCACGGGTATCAACGCTGAGGATGTACAAGAGTGATGTGGCAGAGGCATGTGTTAGAATGCGCGGTCAAAGAGGCATGGTTCTAAAGTCTCAGGAGCGACGCGGGCGTTGCAGTGGGGCCATTTAAGAGTCACGGTGTATGTTGCGTTAGGCACGTGAGGCTCGTGGGTTTAGGCACGGAAGGGAGAAAAGGTGAATCCACAACAGGCACGTATGTGTGTTTTCTCAAGTCACGGGTGTGCAGTCTGTGGATGCACAAAAGTGTGGCAGCAGAGGCATGGGTCTGACTACTCGGTTACAGAACCACGGTGGTGAAGTCACGTGGGTGTGGCACTACGGGGCATGTAAGAGTCTCGGCAAGTGTGATGTTGCGGACGTGGTTGCAGGTACGTAAGGCACAGTAATGGAGGCACTACAGTTACGTTCATGCACTATCTGGATGCACGAAAAGTTTTGCGGCGGAGGCATGGTTCCGAGTACTCGGTTAGAGAACCATGGTTGTGAAGTCACGTGGGTGTGGCACTATGGGTCACGTAAGTGTCGTCGCATGTGTCACTTTGCGCATGTGGATGTAGGCACAGGAGGCATGGCATTCAAGGCAATGGAGGTACGGACTTGCGGCTTCTCGAAGCATGAGGTATCAACCCTGCGTATGCCAAAATAATTTAGTGGCAGACGCACGTGTCAGGATGCTTGGTTACAGAGGCACGGTTGTGAAGTATCGGGAGCCACGCATGTCAAGTTGTGCACGTGGGTGCATGTACGTGTAGGCACGGAAATGAAGGCACCACAGGCACGTACGTGCATTCTGTGGATGCAAAAAAGTTTGGCGGCAGGGGCATGGGTCCGAGTACTCGGTTAGAGAACCACGGTTGTGAAGTGACGTGGGTGTCGCACTACTTGGCACGTAAGAGTCTCAGCAAGTGTCGCGTGAGGCACGTGGGTGCAAGGACGTAAGGCACAGAAATAAAGGCACCATGGTTGTGAAGTCACATGGTAGTGATTAAGTGGAGCCTCTCTGGAGGCATATGGATGCAAGCACACGAGGCATGGAAGTGGAGGTTCTACAGGCACGTACATTCAGGCACAGGAGGCACGGAGGTGTGGGTTCTACAGGCAGTTAGAGAACCACTGGACAGGCAAGAGTCGCGTGAGGCACGTGGATGTAAGCATAGAAGGCACGGAATTGAAGGAAATACAGGCACGGACATGCTGCTTTTGGAGGCATGGGTATCAACACTGAGGATGTACAAGAGTGCGGTGGTAGAGGCATGTGTTAGAATGCTCGGTTAAAGAGGCACGGTTGTGAAGTCTCAGGAGCGACGCGGGCGTGGCAGTGGGGCCATGTAAGAGTCACTGCACATGTTATTACGTTAGGCACTTGAGGCACGTGGGTGTAGTTACGGAAGGCCGAATTGGTGAATCCACAACAGGCACGTACGTGTGCTTTGTGTAGTCACGGTTGTGCACTCTCGGGATGCACAGAAGTGTGCCGGCAGAGGCATGAGTCCGACTACCCGGTTAGAGAACCACATTTGTGAAGTGACGTGGGTGTGGCACGACGGGCCCCGTAGGAGTCACGACAAGTGTCACGCGAGGCACGTGGATGTAGGCACTTGAGGCACGACATTGAAGGCACAGGAGGCACGAATGCAGGTACAGGAGGCACTGAAGTACTAAACCTAGGAGGAGACCTTGTGTGAGTGCGGAATGTTTCGCAAATGTTTGAATACTCATTTAGAGAGTCACGTCTGTACTTAAGCCAGATGCATGTTGTAGGTGGGTGGCATTCGGCAGCACACGGTTGCAGAGAGGAGGAATGTTTGCGAAACATCAAAGTCACCTGGTGGTCACGCGTGATGAGTATGTAGAGTAACTGCGCGTCGACGTGATGCACGTATGTCTAGGGACGGACTTGGGGCACTGGCTTGTGTCCGAATGCTTGGTTAATGAAGAATCAAGGAACTACATCAATAAAAAGAGTCTGCTGCTTCATTATCACAGTATGATGTGCGGTTAAACCGTTTTCTGATGTCTTGACGGAGCTAGGCTTGTTCGCTTATCAACAACTTTTTATTCCTTTTCCTTGATGTCGTCGTAGATCTTTCTAATCTCATCGCCCATTTTGCTGGGTTCGATTGTATCCTGATCGCTAAATAGTAGCCTGCACAGTTGTTGTGCTTTCCATTGTTCCGTGCCATCCTATAAAAAATTCAGTGAAAAATAAGGAGAAAAAACACATCAGAATTAGGTCATGCAGTTGTATGATATCTTGCAGATTTATAGCGAGTTTTAAGCGAAAACTTACATCGAAATTATCTATCTCTTCGACGAAGTGGTTGCCATCAAAGAGATGCGCGAACCTTAGAACAGCAAACGGGGTTTCACCTCTGTTCACCTTTGGAACGTTCTTTAAAAATTGAACTTCCCATTTAGTCTTTTCCTTTTTGAATTTTTCACTGAGTAATATTTCGTATACTACCTTGAACCTGGGCACCTGGGAATTGCATTTTGTTTTTGTTTTATAGAGACATGTACTGTAATTTGTAAAACCGAAAGACGCTGTTACTTACAATTCTTACCAGTTTGTCTTTATGGTTGTGGTATTTGTTATGCTCCTTTTCTTTTCTGGCTTCATTGATTTCCATGTTAGCAATTTGCTTAGTTAGTTTTCCATCACGCTCGTGGAGATCACGTTGTTTTTTCAGCCATTCTTGCCTCTTCAATTCTTCAAGAGAGGTTTCTTCAAGCTCAATGATTTGAAGCTTCCTTCTATATTTGTCGAGCACTAATAGTGTGTATCGGTCTTCCTTCTCAAGTGGCATGAATACCTGCGGTAAAAGAGCTTTGTTGTTAGAGGAGAGTTTAGAATATAGTATTTTGTTTGAAATGCTTATTTTTATTTTGTTAGAGGAGAGTTTTATTGCTATAGGAGAGTTTAGAATATAGTTTTAACGTTATTACCATTTTTGCTGTTTTGAGCTTGTCTAATTGACATTTCTTAAGGAACAAAGGAACCAAGTCATCCTTCTCTCATTTGAAATCATCTCTGAAGTCCATCATAGATTTTCTTTTATCCTTTAAACCCAGAATATTCTGCAGGCAACAAATAAAAGACAATTAAAATGAATTAGAAAGAATAGATCGGTGCCAATAGATTAAACAATCGTTGCAAAAAGATGAGTTTGTATGATCCTTGTGGTTTTTTTTGTTTTGAAATTTACCTCTGCAAAGCTTGGGCCTAATAATAGTCTATCTCTTTTGTATTTAGTTTCCCTCCCATGCTTCTGCTAACTCATCGAGCACCTTATTTTCCATTCCTTTACGTTTTTTGTTGTTTGCAGGCCCAAAAATTTCCTTTAGGTTTGATCCAGTGAGAGTTGCGTTGTTCCCCTGTGGTTGTTCTCCCGAGAATAATACTTCTCTGCTTACATGTAAAATAGTAGAAGAATATTTTGTTTATAATGTCACTTACAAGCAAGCTGATAAACAGGAATTCAAGGTTCTTTCTACTTTCTGTCTTACTTGTGTGATTGCCGCGTAACTTTAACTAATTTCAGTTGGAAAAGGAACCAAGTCACCTTTTGAATTTGTCCTGCCATGTGTCACTCATGACTATCTCGTAGAGCTCGTTTGCCTTACGCACGTGTTTGAACGGATGCCAGTGTTGCGGGTATTTGTTGGTGCTCATTGATTGATCCTGGTTTTTCTCGTCTCGCTTTGTCAAAACAGATAAAAAGTTATGGCTATTGCTTCTAAAAGATATATTTGAAGCTCCTGTCATGTTGACTGATGGTAAAAATGAAAATAGTTATATTACCTTTCATAGGCGAAAAAAGGCTTGTAGTCTCTGGTTTGAAAACTTTGATTTTTTCAGGAAGTTGATGGTGCTTTATTTGGTTGGTTTTGCCGAATATGAGTGTGTATACGTACTCTAGTTTCCATTCAGCATCCACCTTGCTGTGCTGCAGGCATGTCAAAATGCATGGTTCATAGTTACGTGTTGTCCACCATTGTGAATAAACTAATTGTGGTAATAAAGAAATCAAGTAATTTGATGTGTATGTACTGGCAACTTACATGAAAATCCTCTCTGTCCTTGAACAGTTCTTTCCCATTCTAGTGTTTCACAAATTGGGCCGTGAAGTGCCCGCATTGTGTTCCTTCTTGCTTTGGTGTGCAGATCCTGTGAGGCCTTTCTGCTATCCTTGCCCAGTCTGGATCCTTCTTGTCTTTTAGTTGGTGGTCATCAGCACCGACATCCTTCTCATCTGTGATTGCATTTTTGTTTTGTTGTTTGGGTGCGGCATTGATAAAAGTAAAAGTATCATACTATCGCGAGGAATAGAATAAATCAATGTACAAAAAGTACGTACCAGTTCTGCTCGATGCACATGGTGTTTACTCCAAGACAAATCGGCATACTTTACATAGTTCAGTGAGTCAAGGATGTCGATGCTATCTCTGTACTTGTTCATTACATATAGCGTGTAGTGCTTGTCCGTGTGATGAGGTATCATGATCTACGTTGAGAGAGGAGATCGTTGTTGATGTAAAACTTGAATTTCATTTAATTGTTGAAGCTCAAGGAGAATAAGTCATGTGTTCAGTAATAGTTCCGAACTTACCATCTTCAAGTGCAGGATGTTTTTACCTTGCACGAGTTGTTCAAATGCTTGTAGTGCATCGTCTTCGTTGAATTCTGATAGCTCTCCTCTATTATAATTGAGACCTAGCACCATCTTCAAGAAAGAGAGTGTGTGTATTAGTTAAATATTCTACCATAGTAATGACGGAGGTGTTTTTGTGGGTGAGGTATGCATACATTTGCGAATTCTGCAGGGAGTACAGTTGTGACGTCTGGGTTGAACTGTTTCTGTTCTGTCCATTCGTCCAGTAACGCGTTTAGCATGGAGCCCTCCATTTGTGCGTTTCCTTTCCCTGCTTGTTCCATGAAGGATTTTCCTGAAATGTAGCCTTCGCTCTTTGAGCTTTTATATAGTTGTTCTCTGCAAGCAAGGAGGGTTTAGAACTAGGTAAGTGAATGGTTAGTTGGATGTTAGAGAATGTGCAGCTCTGTGTAATCGTTTCCATGGAACAAGGAGCATATGCTTACTGTCCGCATTGTTTCTGTCCTTGTCGGCTCATCAGATATATATAGAGTTGCATGGCCTTTTCTTTGTAAATGAAATCTCCTGGAACAAGTGCTGGAGCATTGACTTTCTCAATTTCCTTGCTTGCTCGCTTGAATGGCCTCTTAGTTGAGATTATGTTTGCTGAGTTGATCTCATGTGATTGAATCGTCGAGGGTTTTGGGGAACTTGTGGGCCCTCTTGCAAGATGCCTTCCCCTTTTCTTGTCGTGACTGAACTGTGCCTGCTCGTTAAGCTACCCAGGTGTTGGTGTGTCCTTTTTTGTGTTGTTGTTTTTGATGCTCGGTTCTATTGAGACTTCAGCATCGTGTTTCCTCTTTTGAAGTATCTTTTCTAAGAAAATCTTTCCTTTCTCCTTCTTTTCTTCTTGTGCATGTTCTGCCTCTGGTGATGTTCCTGATATGCGATCTTCGCCAAAAGGGTTCATGTTCTATTTGGAAAGCTGTTGTTGGCGAGTTGGTACGCTCTTTGCCCTGTTATCCACTTCTAAAGGAGAGCGTGTTATGCCTTCGTTGTTTTTATCTGGGGGTGGTCTGTATGGTTGTATCGGCGGATCTTTCCGTTTGTCTTCCTTTTGTAAATCAGTGTCTGGCTGCGCGTGTTGTTCCCTATGTAAACCAGCATCTGCCTGGGCTTGATCTTCCGTGAGTGCTTCTTCAGACACCTTGGTGGTATCCTTGCCGTTCACATGATAATCTTTTTTCTCCTCATTGCTGCTTTCGTCATTAATGTCAATAACTTTTATCTCTTGAGCGCTCGTCCCAATGTGCTCGGGAGTTGGAGGAATCTCCTGTTGAATTATGTCACAATGTATTCGTTCCATTTCATTGTCTTCCATATCGACCTCAGATTTCAGCATATCTGTTCAAATAAAAAATAAAAACTTATTGGTGTGTCTCAGAAAATTAGATAAGTAGAATTTTACTTTGTTGTCTTCAGTAAGACAAACCTGCGGTGTAGTTGATTAATGACAGTGTGGCCATATCTCTGTATTGGCTGAATATTTGATAGAGAATTTTCTTTCTCAAGTCTGGGACTTGTTCCTTTGTTAGTAACACTATTTCTCCATCGTTGGTGTAGTGCTTTGCATTCATGAACATATAGAATGCACAGTCGAGTCTGCAGGTAGAAGGATGATTGATTATTGTTGCTGTCCAAATATGGTATGGCAGTTTAGGTGAAGTTTTCCTAATGTCCTATGTTTTTTATGGATTGCATTAATAATTATTATAGTGAGTAAGGAAAAGGAGAAAAGTTTGTAGTGCTTACGTTTTTCCCTGAAGTGGCACCTTCATTTTGACCTTTTTGAAATGGTCAATATTACTTGGAGATAGTTGGAGCAATGGGCTTATTTGCTTCCATATCCTCTTTACTCTGCTTGTTACTGTGTTGAAGTAGTCCGTTGTGCCTGTATATTCATCTGGTAAAGAGTCAAGGAGTTCAAAGCGCTCTTTTTTCATGTTAATTGTAACAACGAAGTAGTGGCCCACAGGTCTTTCTTTTTGTTGAACGTGCCCGCCTATGCAAATTTGTAGAAAGAACTGCAAGAATGCAAAATAAATAAATAAGGGATCCTTTTTGGATCTAGTCATGATTTGTTGATCATTAGACGTAATTGTAGTGCCGAGATTGTATCTCTTATCTGTGACATTAGATGTGCTTACCATGTCGAAATTTTGTAGTTGCTCTCCTTCTTCCAGATCAAGGAATCTTTTAAACCTTTTAGGAATTGTCTTGTCTCTGATGTGTGCTTCGTCTTTATTTTTGAACGCCAATGGATCTTCATGGTTGGCCATGCGTATTGATGCCTGCTTGTTTTGTCACATGTGCGTAGAAGAAATTTGTAAATTCAATTGTACAGAGAGGTTGATTGATCGATAGAGTGATATTCATTGTTGAAACCTGAGCTCTACTTACGGTGTTGTATGTTGATAGAATCTTTCTCTTTGTGCCCCTGAGTTGCTTTTTCAACATCTATAGCATGACTGCCATGGTTTCGCTGCCCACTGGCTTTCCAATGTCGAAGCTTTGTGCCATGTGGCTGACTGTTACTGTTGTCGTCTCTGTATTTATTAAAATCTCATACCTGCAACATATATATTTACAGGTATACATATAAAATGTTTAAGGTAGGAAATCATTGGAAGAAAATAATTCTTTGGTATTGACATGAACTTACCCTTTGTCGTTATTCGCTGTCATGACGTTATTGTACAGGTGTTCGATCCCTTTGTCTTTTGTCCCTTCTTCGATGGCCATGTTTTATATGATCAATGGTTCACGTTTTGTTTGAGTGCTGCCCTGGGTTACCGCCGTGTTTGTGGCGGCAACATCTTTTACAGCACAATGTTTCTTGTCTGATGGTGCGCCCTTTTTCTTGTTGTTGTCTGACTCTCTCTCTGGAATGTTTGCCGCATGGTTTTCCAATGCACTGTGGCCCTTTGCTTCTTTACTTGTGTCTGCGTGCGTGTCTTGCTGAGGTTTCTGCGTTATCGTGCAAAAGCGTCATTAAAAAATAAATAAATATGGTCGTTATTTTCACTGTAGTGTATTGTCCGTTCCCTAAGAAAAATACTCAAATGTTTAGTGTGTCTTTTGAACTTTTTTTATTGTAGCTGCACCTTTTCAGTGTTTTCCGCCGGTGCTGCCTCTTCGACCTTTTCTTCGGTGAGTGGAGCTTTTTGGACCTCCGTGGAGTCGTCGTTTTTGTCTTGTGGTTGTTGAGACATAGAGGTAGGTAAATGAGATTGCATTTGTGTCTTTGTTCACTCAAAATTCTAATTTCCTTAAAAGCAGGTTATCTCACTTCACCTTTTCGATCTTTTGCGTCAACGTTGCCATCTCTGTTATTTCTTGCCCGGACAATGAAGGTTTTCCGGCTTGGTCTACGGCGATTAGGTTGTCTGATGTTGGAAGAACATCTTCTGCTTGTTCCATTCGCCTATGTTGTTGTGTTTGTTTGCCTTGAATGTTGGTGCTCTCCCCTGTTTCTTGCATCTGTCGGAACGCAAAAAGTAATTAAAATGTCTCTGTGTTTGTTTCTGGTGGATGCATTTTTTATATGCCATAGAAAGAGGTTTTGTAGCTTGACCTCTACGTTCAATCTCTCCGGTGCCGTGCCTGTCACTTCTTCTCTGTCTTGTGTAGTATTTGTACATTGTCGAGCGGTAGCAGCACTTTCTATCGCTTCTTGAGGCACATCGTCTGCTTCATTTGTTTATTTTTTCTGTTCAATCAAAAAATGTAAATAAAGTTTGGACTTCATCTGTGCATGCATAACCTTTTTGTTTTAACGTTGTAGGAGCAGGTGCGTGTGGCTTCACCTCGCTTGTCTTTGATGATGGTGTATTGGGTACCGTTTTTGTCACCATTTGCCCATGTTTTTTGGGATGTTCTGTCTGTACTCCTTGCTGTTCTTTGGCATGACCGTCCTCGTTTGTTTCCTGCGTTTCATGAAAAAGGAAAAGCAAGATTCATTGCTTGTAATTCTTGTATTACTGTGACAGGTTGTACTAGGCAGTACATTTCTTATAAATTTTAGAAAAATGGTTCTTGTTATATGCACGGGCGTCGAGTCTATTGAGTCATGTTTTTCCATTAGGTTGATTCACGTTAGGCATGCAGTCGCGTCGATGTAGAAGTCACATTTTTCAAGCAAATAACGCTCGTCATGGTGCCAAAACATGAAGGTGAAAGCATGGACAATTCGAGAGACACGAATATGAAAAACACGGACTTGAAGTCCATGTAGGGTCATGATTTGTACTCTTAAACTCGTGGACTTTCGTGGCTCTTTGTGTTGCAATATTTTGGGTCAGAAAGGCACGAGCGTGAAGTCCACAAAGGCATGGTGTGGAATTACAAAGAAACACGGTTCTGTGAGGCACAGTGAGTCGAGAGGCATAGGCACGGTGTGGTATTATGTAGAGTCATGCTTGTCTGTGTTTGGTTTCAGAATAATTCCGTCGACTCGATCAGATGGAGAAGCACAGGCGTTCATCGCAGAAAGGCACAGTTTGGTTCGAAGTCATGGTGAACACCCACTATTTACTCTGTGAGGCACGGAATGGCCTACTCGAGAGACGCTGGTGTGGTATATTCTGCGCACGGTCATGGATCCCAGGAAGGCACGGCATGGTATCCTGTATTTGTGATCGAAATGATTCCGTTGAGACGTTCAGAAGAAGAGGCACGGACATGAATGCCATGAGGGCATGGTTGGGTCTGTCGGAGCGTCATGTTTCATACGTTTATTATGGAAACAAAGCGAAATGGGTTTAGATGTTAACGCTAAAAGTTTACTTTGCGAGTGGCCGGTTCGACAGTCGAGTTGTTTAAAAGCTTAAGCTCCTTGTTTTTAAAAGCCATGGCTTTGTGCTGAGTTGCGTGGCGCTTATTTTATTAGAAGCACGGGCGTGAAGTGAATACAGCCACGGTTCTGTACCAGGCAGCGACATGACTTTTACACTTGCGATGGCGTCGATGTTCGTGGCAGTGTTAAGGGTCACAGGCACGGGCGTGCAGCGCTAAAAGGCATGCTACCGTATAATATAGAGTCACGCATCCGTGTGCTTGTGTTCTGAATAATTCCGTCGACTCGATTAGACGGATAGGCACAGGCGTTCAACCCACAAAGGCACCGCCAGGGTTCGTTCCTTGGTTGTTAGGCACACAGGCGCGTGGATGTAGAAGGCACATTTTTCAAGGAAAGAACGCACATCACCATCTCACGTTTTTCAAGCAAAACGCGGACGTGAAGTCCATATAGCCACGGTTCTGTACTAGGTAGCGTCATGACTTGTACTAATAAACGCGTGGACTTTCGTGCCTCTTGGCAATATTTCGGGTCACGGGCACTGGCGTGCATCCCGCAAAGGCATGGTGCTGTTTTATACAGAGGCACACTCGCTCGTGTTTCTGTTTCGAATGCTTCTGTCGACTCGTTCAGACGGAGAGGCACGGCCGGTCAGCTGATAGAGGCATAGGGTTGCATTACTTATAGTCATAGTCACATTACCGTGGGTGTATGCTTTTGGTATTTCGAAATGATTGCACTCACTCATTCTATTGGAGAGGAATGGACGTGAATCCGGCGGAGGTAAGTCTTCTTATTAGCTAGAGTCACGTTCGTTTCTTTAGTTGGGGTAACCCAGCGGAATGGGTGGAGATGCAAACACTGACTGTTGAAGATGTTTTTGAAAGCTTCTATCCTTGTTTTCAAAAGCACAACCACGGTTCTTTGTTGTTGTTGCATGTAGTACTCGATAAAGGCACTGACTCGATCTGATGGAGAGTCATATGCATGGTGTGGTATTATATAGAGTCACGTTCGTCTGTGTTTGTGTTCAGAATAATTCCGTCGACTCGACCAGATGGAGAGGCACGGGCGTTATTTCGTTTGTTGGTACATGTAGATGAGTAGGCTAGTGTCATGCAGCACACGGTTGTGCTTCCACCAGAGGCACTTTGTTCGCCCGCTGGGAGCACGTTTTTGCGAACCGTGCGTAGTTTTGGTTCAAATGATTCCGCTTACTCGTTCACTTGGATACGCACGGTCGTGGAGTCTATGGAGGCACGTTTTTCCATTAGGCTGAGTCACGTTAGGCTGCCAGTCGCGTCGAATGCATGTCACGGTGCCAAAACATGAAGGTGAAAGCGTGGCCGATTCTAGAGACACGAATATGAAAAGCACGGACCTAAAGTCCATGCAGTCTCGGTTCCGTAGTAAGCAGGATCATGATTTGTACTCTTAAACTCGTGGACTTTCGTGGTTCTCTGTGTTGCAATATTTCGGGCCAGAGGCACGGGCGTGAATCCCAGAAAGGCATGGTGTGGAATTACAAAGAATCACGGTTCTGTGTGAAGTGGCGCCATGACTTGCGTACTCATAAAGGGGTGTATGTTTCGGGCGACAGGCATGGTTGTGAAACTCACAAAGGCATGGTCCGGTTTTAAATAGAGTCACACTTGCCTGGTTTCTGTTCTGAATGCTTCCGTCGACTCAAACAGAAGAGAGGCAATGCCGGTGAGCCCGCAAAGGCATATCTTTGCATTACGTACAGTTTACGTTCGTTTCTTTAATTGGGGTAACCCAGCGGGGTGGGTTGAGATGCGAACACTCACTGTTGACTCTGTGACGCACCGAATGGCCTATGTGAGCCACGCTGTTTTTAAAATGTTATTTCCTACCCTCAAAAAAATGTTATTTCCTTGTTTTTAAAAGTACAACCACGCTTCTTTCTTGATGTTACGTATATTTCTTGATATAGGCGTGGACTCGATCAGATGGAGAGGCATGGGCATGGTGTGGTATTATATAGAGTAACACTCGTCTGTGTTTGTGTTCCGAATAATTCTGTCCACTTGATTAGATGAAGAGGCACGGGCGTCAACCCCACAAAGGCACAGTTTGGCATTACCCATAGTCACGTTTGTTTCTTTAATTGCAAAAACCCAGCGGAAAGGGGTCAGGTATGAACACTCACTGTTTACTCGATGAGGCACGGAATTGCTTGTTCGAGAGTCGCTGCCATGGTGCAGAGTCACATTCCTTTGTTTATTGCGAAAACCCAACGGATCGACTGGCGTCTCCTCGTATTCGGGTGTGAACGACATGTGGCGCCGCTCCGGAAACCCAATGGTCCGACGGGCGTCTCCTTTGGTGACGCCGCTCTGGCTCGTCGTCCGAGGTGATCCTCTGGCTATTTAAGGCGGACAGACTGAGTCTCGAAACCCTAGCCACATCCTACTCCCTTTGTCCACCACCAGGTCTTTCATTTCTCTTGCTCCTCTCTATCCTTTGACCGTCTCCGCCATGGCTAGGCAGAAGAAGACTTCTCCGGATCGCCATGCCCTGTCACGGGAGGATATCTCGGCCGGCGAGGGTTCCTCGTTTGTAAGTTCACCATGTTTCTGGTTTTCCTTCATTTGTTTTTTCTTTGTTTCTCCTACTTGATTTAGTTTGTGAAACATGAATTACTGTGGTTAGCTGATACCTAATTTGATGCCGGTGTGTCTTGCTGATACTGATTTACAGTCAGTTGGAGCTACTATCATTAACCTGGTCAATGGGATGAACGCTTTGGTTTCAATTGCAAAGGTTGACAGAACGTACAAGGAGTTGCTGGAGGTCACCTACGAATGGCAGCAGTTCTACCAGGAAAGAAGAGAAGACTTGGAGAAGGCCAATGCCAGGATCATAGAAATTATGGCAGTGAGGAGTAATCTCCTTGAAAAGCACACTCGGTCGTTGGAGGGATTGACGTCAGCTGTGAAGCGACTCGAAGAGAATACGAAGGCGCTATAGGAGGAGATTGATGAACTGCGCTGGGAGAAAACCAACAAGAACGTAGGTGGGGACTAGATATACAGCAGCGTCCCTGTCTGTTGTGTGCGTCTGGTGTTGTTAAGCAGTGCAGTGGAGTTTCTTACCTTGTCTTGTGAAATTTCGCTGTCAGCTACTTTGTTAACAAAATGTATTTTGGTTTCGAGTATCATTATAATTAGGCGCTGTTACTTATGATGCAGGGGAGGTGAAGTCTCTGCAACCACTTTTGTGAACCTAGTATTGCAATGATTTGCATATTGATGTAGGCGTGTACGTTCGTGGCTTTTACGTAGAGTCACGTTCGCCTGTATTCATGGTGTGGTTTTACATAGAGTCACATTCGCCTGTATTTGTGTTCGAAATGATTATGTTGACTAGTTCAGAAAAATAGGCGCGCACGCAGGTGAATCCCATGGGGGCATGGTTTCGTCTTTCGCATAGCCACGTTCGTACGTTTACCATGGAAAGAAAGCAGAATGGGTTTAGATGTTAACGCTAGCTGTTTACTTTGTAAGTGGCCGATTCGAGAGTCGAGTTGTTTGAATGCGTAAGGTCCTTGTTTTTAAAAGCCATGGTTCTGTACTGAGTTGCAGCGCGCTTCTTTTATTAGAAGCACGGTGGTGAAGTGAATACAGCCGCGGTTATGTACCAGGCAGCGATGTGAGTTGTGTAGCGCAGGCGTGAAGCACTAAGAGGCATGGTGCCATATGATATAGAGTCATGCTCCCCCGTGTTTCTGTTCCGAGTGCTTCCATCGACTTGATTAGGAGAGGCATGGCCGGTGAGTTCACAGAGGCATAGCTTTGCGTTACGCACAGTCACGTTCGTTTTTTCAACCCAGAGGAATGGGTTGTGACGCCCACACTTGCTGTTGAATCTGTGAGGCACCGAATGCCTATGTGAGAGACGCTGTTTTTAAAAGCTTGCTTCCTTGTTTCCATAAGCACAGTGACGCTTATTTATTGATGTTTCTTATATTACTCGATAGAGGCATGGACTCGATTAGATGGGAGAAGCACGGGCATGGTGTGGTATTGTATAGAATCACGCTCGTCTGTGCTTGTGTTCGGAATAATTTCGTTGACTCGATCAGATGGAAACCCAGCTGAAAGGCACCGTTTGGTCTTACCCACAATCACGTTCCTTTCTGTAATTGCGGAAACCCAGCAGAAAAGGTTCAGATGTGAACACTCACTGTTTACTCCGTGAGGCACGGAATGGCTTGTTCGAGAGAAGCTGCTGTGGTGTATTCTTTGCACGGTGGTGGGTCCAAGGAAGTGACGGCGTGGTATTGTGAAGAGTCGCGTTTTGTGTTTTCGTGTTCCAAATGATTTCGTTGAACTCTTCGCGATGGCAGGCACATCCGTGCAGCACGGAGAGGCGTGGTTATGATTTACCAAGAGTCACATTCGTGCGTTTATCGCGGAAACCCAATGGTTCGACAGGCGTCTCTTCATATTCGGGAGTGAACGCCACGTGGGGCCGCTCCAGAAACCTAATGGTCCAACGGGCGTCTCCTCCGATGATGCCACTCTGGCACATCGCCCGAGGCCAGTCTCCGGCTATTTAAGGCGGACGGATGGAGTCTCGGAACCCTAGCCACATTCTACTCCTCCCTTTGTCCGTTGCCAGGCCTTCCTTTCCTCTTGCTCATCTCTTTTCACTGACCATCCCCGCCATGGCTAGGTAGAAGGATACTACTCCGGACCGCCGTGCCCTGTCGCGGGAAGAGATCCCGGTTTGTGAGGGTTCCTCGTCTGTAAGTTCACCCTGTTTCATCTTCTCCTTCATTAATTTTTTCTTTCTTTCAGCTGCTTTGATTTAGTTTGTGAAACATGATTTATTGTGGTCAGCTGACTCCTAATTTGATGCGGCTGTGTCTTGCTGATACTGATTTACAGTCAATTGGAGGTAGGGTTAGTATGTGTCATGCTCTTGAACAGAAGCCCCCTGCTGTAGAATTGGGGAGCAGTTGTGGCACGAGAGAGATCGGAATGGTGAGCGGGGCGGCGACGACAAGTGCTGTGAGGTCCTTGTTAGTTATCCTCAATAATCTGGTCGATGAGATGAATGCTTTGGTTTCAATTCCAAAGGCTGACAAAATGTACGAGCAGCTGCTGGAGATCACCTACACGTGGAAGAAGCTTTGCCAGGAAACAATAGGAGATTTGGAGAAGGCGAATGCCAGGATCGTAGAAATTACGGCTGAGACGAGAAATCTCCTTGAAGAGCACACCCGGTCGTTCCAGGAATCGGTCGCAGCTGTGAAGCGACATGATGAGAATATGAAGGCGCTGAAGGAGGAGATTGATGAACTGCGCCAGGAGAAAACCAACAAGAAGGTCGGTGGGGACTAGATATACAGCAACATCCTTGTCTGTTGTGTGCGTCTGGTGTTGTTAAGCAGTGGAGTGGAGTTTCTTACCTTGTCTTGTGAAATTTCGCTGTCAGCTACCTAGTTAACAAAATGTATTTTGGCTTTGAGTATCATTGTAATTAGGCGTCATTACTTTTGATGTACGGGACGTGAAGTCTCTGCATCCACGGTTGTGAACCTAGTATTGTAATGACTTGTGTACTGATGAAGGCGTGTACGTTCGTGGCTTTTCTGTGTTGTAGTATTTCGGGTCACAGACACGGGCTTGCATCCCACAGATTCATGGTGTGATTTTAATAGAGTCACATTCGCCTGTATTTGTGTTTGAAATGATTCCGTTGGCTTGTTGAGAAAAATAGGCACACACGTGAATCGCATGGGGGCATGGTTTCGTCTTTCCCACAGTCACGTTCGTATGTTTATCAGGGAAAGAAAGCAGAATGGGTTTAGATGTTAACCCTAGCTGTTTATTTTGTGAGTGGACGATTGGAGAGTCGAGTTTTTTGAAAGCATAAGTTCCTTGTTTTTAAAAGCCGCGGTACTGTACCGAGTTACGTCACACTTCTTTTATTACAAGCACGGGCGTGAAGTGAATATAGCCGCGGACTATGACTTGTGGACCGACGATGGCGTGGACATTCGTGGCAGTGTTAAGGGTCACAGGCACGGGCGTGAAGAGCTAAAAGGCATGCTGCCGTATAATATAGGGTCACATTCCCGTGTGTTTGAGTTCCGAACGATTCCGTCGACTCGTTCAGACGGAGAGGCTCGGGCGTTCAGCGCACAAAGGCAACGTCATGTTCTTTCTTTAATTGGGGAGACCCAACGGAATTGGTTCAAATGTGAACACCCACTGTTTACTCTGTGAGGCATGGAATGGCCTATTCAAGATACGCTGGTGTGGTATATTCTTCACACGGTCATGGGTCCCAGGAAGGCACGGCGTGGTATTGTGTAGAGTGACGTTAGTTTGTCTTGGTATTCCAGATGGCGTGGTTTTATATAGAGTCACGTTCGGCTGTACTTGTGTTCGAAATGATTCCGTTTACTCGTTAAGAAGAAAAGGCACGAACATGAATGCCATGAGGGCATGGTTTGGTCTGTCGGAGAGTCATGTTTCATAAGTTTATTGTTGAAACAAAGCGGAATGGGTTTAGCTGTTAACACTAAATATTTACTTTGCGGGTGGCCAGTTCGAGAGTCGATGTGTTTAAAAGCGTAATTTCCTTGATTTTAAAAGCCACGGCTCTGTGCTGAGTTTCGTGGCGCTTCTTTTCTTAGAAGCATGGGCGTGAAGTGACTACAGCCACGCTTCTGCACCAGGCAGTGACGTGACTTGTGCACTGACCATGGCGTGGATGTTCGTGGCAGCGTTAAGGGCCACATGCACGGGCGTGAAACATTAAAAGGCAAGCTTCTGTATAATATAGAGTCACTTTCCCGTGTGTTTGACTTTCGAATGATTCCGTCGACTCGATCAGACGGAGAGGCACGGGCGTTCAGCGCACAAAGGCACCGTCAGGTTCGTTCTTTAATTTGGGAGTCCTAGCGGAATTGGTTTAGATGTGAACACCCACTATGTACTTTGTGAGGCACGGAATGGCCTATTCGAGAGATGCTGGTGTGGTATATTCTTCGCACGGTCATGGGTCCCAGGAAGGCACGGCGTGGCATTGTGTAGAGTTACCTTAGTTTGTCTTGGTGTTTCAAATGATTCTGTTGAATCGTTCGCACTAAAAGGCACAACTATGAATCCAGGACAGGCATGGTTATGCGTTACCCAGTGTCACATTCGTGTGTTGATTGCAGAAACCCCACCAATCGACGGGCATCGTGTGGACGCCGCTCCTAAAACCCAAGGGTCCAACGGGCATTTCCTCTGTTGACGCCACTTTGGAGGTGGAGGCATTTAATAGAGTGAACACCATGTGTCGACGTTGCGGAATCCAAGAGGACCAACGGTCGTCTCATCCGTCGGCATAGTGAACGCCGCGTGTCACCGTTCCGGCTCCTCGTCCGAGGTCTAGGAGCAGTTATTTAAGCCGAGCGGCGTCCGCCACCATTAGACATCATCCTGCTTCTCCCTCTTTCGTCGGCAATCCTAGGAAATCATCCATCTTCCTTTTTTCGTTTGTGACGTTCCCCGCCATGGTTTGGCACAAGATAACTACTCTCGAGAGGCGCTTTCAGATGTAGGAGGACATGCATTCGAGGCGCGCGGCTCGGGTCGCGGTGGGCATGTCTCCGGACTAACCGGGGCCGGAGGAGATTTGGGAGGTGGAGGAAGTGGAGGGCGGTGCGTCGGAGCTCATGCAGGGAGTTGATCCAGCGGGCGGAGATGTCATGGAGGAAGAGGAGGGGGTGATCCAGTGGGTGGAGATCTGATGGAGGAAGAGGAGGTGGGTGATGAGGATGACGAGGACGACGAGGAAGGCATGGACGAGGATGAAGAGGACGACAAGGAAAGCATGGACGAGGATGAGGAGGATGACGAGGACGACGAGGATGACGATGATGACGAGGAAGGCGTGGACGAGGAAGACGAGGATGATGAAGAAGGCATGGATGAGGATGACAAGGACGAGGAGGAAGGCGTGGACGAGGATGAAGAGGACGACGAGGAAGGCGTGGACGAGGATGACGAGGACGAGGAGGAAGGCGTGGACGAGGAAGACGAGGCGGGGTTCTATCTTGGTGAGTCAGCCTTGATGGCGGAGCAGACCACTACCCTGGAGTCCATTCAAGATGAGGTGTATGTGGAGTCCAACCGGCGCTTCCTCCGGGAAGAACAGGTGAAGACCGATGTTCTCTTCGACGAGCTGGATGCGGAGCAGGAGGCGGACGCCAACGACGTTGTCAGAATGGAGATAGTGGACATCTCCGACGACGGGGAGTAGTGTAGTTTTGTTGGTAGATGTTTGCTTTTCCATGGTTTTTATGCTTTCTATGTCTCGTATGACTGTAAAGGTTTAAGAATGTCAAGCAATAGTCATTGTCAGAAGGAGACATTTTCGTTTCCATGTCAAGCAATCGTGTTTTGTTCTTAAGTAGTAGTACTACCCCGTCCCAAAATAAATGTGTCAACTTTGCAGTAACTTTGTTGTACTGGTTAGTACAAGGTTGAGCCAATTAATTTGTGACGGAAGGTGTTTGTTTTATTACAAATTGCAGTTTCCAGTAGCATATTTGGGTCGGAAGGCGTTTGTTTTATTACACTATATTGTTTTATTATAGATTGCAGTTTCAAGTAGCACAAAATAAACGTCTCAACTGGGGCACATATTTTATTCTAGAGATTTCAGTGTGGTTAGATTTGAATATGGTTTCAACATGGTTATATTCTAGAGAGGCATTCAACAACATGCGCAAAAAAGCCACAGATGTGCTTCTGAGAAGCACCATGTTGCATGGTTTTGCCGCAAGATGGGATTCGACATTTATGCAGGACATTCCGGGTTTTATAAGTGTAGAAAGAATTGTTTTTCACTTACATGATGTGTGACAGAGGCCGAAATTATGAAATAGGTGCAAGGTGGTCCCTAATGTCTCCTTAATGTATCATCTATACACTCCACTGTTACAAGCACGATTGTTGTTCTTGTCGTGGCACGGAGGTGAAGGATGGAGCCTTTGCCTCGGTAATAGTCACGTCCCATGTTAAGAAGGAAGCAAATCTTCAGACCCGATACGTCGGAAGTTGGCCGTAATGCACGCTCCTGCCTTTGCGTTTTCGATGACGTCATGTTTAGTGCCTCTACGTCGGGTGGATGTAATACTCGGTTTGCTGATGTTTTTGTTATCAGCAACTTTCTTAACATGTTACGCACGACAGGGGTACGGTTTTACCCAACTTAGAGGCACGCACGTAACGAACAGGAGGCACGGACGTGATTTTAATGGAGGTACGAACGCAAAAGGATCGTGATGCAAGGATGTGAAGGTGTGCCTCTGCTTTGAAGAAGCTGTCATTCACACGTTTTCATTGCGCGGGGCATGGACTATGAGCTGCATGTGTTTTCGAAGGCATTAGACCTCGTTAATGAACTTATGAGAGAGAAGGTAAATCTTTTGGTTGACGTCTAGAATGTCGCATAAAACAACTTGAATCCAAGATACGCATGGTCCCCTTGGTATCAGAGGCACATATGCACATAAGTGCCTATGTGGTGCACTAGAAATAAACTTGTGCAAAAGACATGTAAACAGCAAGCAAACTACAAGGTTAACTACGACACAAGCAAACCTAAATTTATAACAAGAAAACAGCAGTCTTGAGAGAAATCAAATCTAATGAGAAATTGAGAATGGCGTGAGCAATGTTCTAGATACTTTTGTTGGCCGGGAGCACCTGCTTCAATAGTCGTAGTCGCCACAGGACCTAGCGCGCTTCCTGTTCTGCTTCTTGTCTAGTTTTGCCCGACGAATCCCTTCCTGGATGATGGTGAGGCAGCTCCACATCTCGTATGCAGCGTAAGCGTACTTTGCGGCGTACCCGATGTGTCTCATGGACAGGGGCATGCGCGCCCAGCGCTACTTCTATGCGTTGGTGAGCTCTACGTCGTGCACAAGGATGCCTGACGCGTCCCCAAGGGAGTCCAGAGGCTTGGTAGCTGTAGGCACCCTCCATTCTTTCTGGATGTCGATGAAGTGGGCGATCTCCAGTCCGACGCGGCCGAGCATCTCTATGTCGCCGTCGATGGAGAAGCCAACAAACGTGTACCTGGGGTCGGCGAGGAAGTTGTCGAACATGGTGCCGTTCTTCGGCGGCGCTCAGTTGAAAGAGTAGCACCGGATGATCCTTGTCGAAGGAGAGCATGACGAGGGCTAGTTTCTGATCTTCGCCAACGTCATTGGTGTACTCCACATCAACTCCGACGATCTTGTGGCGCTCGAATTCGAGGTGTCGCTCGTACTGCTTGATGATGGTGGCCGCCTTGTGCATCTCGTTGGTGTGGATCACTTGCAACTTGGTGTTGCCGTGGGCCTGCACTTCGAATTCCTTGGTGAATCCCATGGCCTGGAGCAGTTCGTCCTCCTGCAACCTGGTATTTCGTGGGGAACAGTGAGTGGGAGCGCAATGGCGATTTCTGTTGTTTGTGGGAGACAAGTACGCAGCAGAAGTGTAAATTTAAGGGCGGGGAAGCAGCAAAGGTGTCAGGACCCTGACTCAATGCCACATCAATCTAGCATGTAACACCTCATATCACTTTGCAGCCTCACGCATGGTATCCCCACGGGTGTCGCCTTACCTATGCCCGGGACCGTTTGCGCCTTTTGGCACACGTATATGACAGTGTCACTAGCATCCATATGATAAGGAGCCCGGGCTGACATGGCTAGTCGTGAACCCAAAGTGGCACTAACTTACAGGGACAGGCATACATGACCCAGCAACGAATGTGTCGGTCATCAGCGAGTGAATCCAGGCTGTAGCACTGGGCTAGCAGGACTCCGGTGAACCGGGCTGTAGCGGGCTAACAGGACTCCGGTATTCATCGCGTGACATTTCCCCGAAGGGACAGACACAGGAACGAAGAAGGACACATGCCGGCCAGCCTATGTGTTCCGGAGCAGTAGCAAGCTACCATGGCTCAGTGGAAACACTAGGAGACATTTCCCGGTAAGAGAGGCTACTAAGGATAAACAACTAGATAGTCAGATCCCACACATACCAAGCATTTCAATAACATACACACAATATGCTCGATATGTGCAAATACAACATGGCATCACAACATGACTCTACGACTCAAGTATTTTATTCAATAGGCTCCGAGGAGCGAGATATTACAATCGTGGGTCTCATGACCCAACATTTAGAGCAAACAAGAGCACAAGCGGAAGCTTAACATGTCTGAGTACAGACATCTACAAAAGAAAAAGGCTGAGAAGCCTGACTGTCTATCAGATCCTGCCGAGGGCACAAGATCGTAGTTGAGGTAACAAGCTAAACATCGAAGTCCACGCGGTACTACTAGAGAGACTGAAGTCTCTCTGCAAAAACATAAATTAAGCAACGTGAGTACAAATGTACCCAGCAAGACTTACATCAGAACTAACTACATATGCATCATTATCAACAAAGGGGATGGTGGGGTTTAACTGCAGCAAGCCAGCTTTGACTCGGTGGCTATCCTGAACTACGACTACAAGTAACTCTTTTGAGGTGGCGCACAGGAGTCCACATATTCACCATATCAATACACCACTATGGATCCGCTCCCGTCTCCCTACGAGAACGCCATCCATAGCACTCACGCTTATCTTGCGTATTTTAGAGTATCCACTTTCACTTGTCTATGAACTGTACAGGCAACCCAGAAGTCCTTTACCGCGGACACGGCTATTCGAATAAATCATATTAACCCTGCAGGAGTGTACTTCTTCACACACGCTCTCACCACTTACCGCCGTTTACACGACATGTACTCGGCAACCTTCAAGCGGAAGCCCAGCGAGGGTGTCGGCCACAACCTGACTAACCACATAAGTCTCTCGTCCAGGTTTATCGCCTATTCGGGTTCCATCCGCAAGGAGATCCGGCCGGGGTGTCGCTCACGGCCCCAAACGATGTGTGCAGGGTTCCCAAGCCCACCTCGACGGGTGGATCTACGCTTGGTACACCGTGCCATGGTGCCTAGCCTGTCCCAAGCCCACCTGTACCGGGTGCCACTTGGTAGACTACTAACACTACCTACAAACACCAGAAACTAGTTGCAACTCCTGGACAGAGATCATGTTGATTAATAAGTCGAGAGGGGTCGAGTTACCGGAACCCAATGTGTGGTAGTAACTGTTCATGGATCACAAACACATAACTCAGTTCCTGAGGACGGCTGCAATGAGACAACCGACCATGTACTCCTACATGGCCTCTCACCGCTACCTTTACCAAATCGTGTTCACACGCTTAGTTCACACTCAGTAGGACATGTTCACACGCCTCTGATTCATTCCCGATGAATCAGACCTGACACAACTCTAAGCAATAGCAGGCATGACAGACAAACATGAATGAGTAGGCACATCAGGGCTCAAACAACTCCTACTCATGCTAGTGGGTTTCATCTATTTACTGTGGCAATGACAGGTCATGCAAAGGATAAAGGGGTTCAGCTACCGCAGCAAGTAACAGATGAATCGGTGTTGTCCTAATGCAGTAAAAGAGAGCAGGAGCGAGAGAGTAGGATTGTATCGGAATGAACAAGGGGTTTTTGCTTGCCTGGCACTTCTGAAGATAGTATAATTCTTCATGGTGTCATCGATCTCATCATCGGAACGTCGTCTACTTAGAGGGGACAAATACTGGCAAACAAGGGAGAACACAATCAATGCAATGCAACAGTATGATGCATGAATGTGACATGGCAATATGCTGTGGTTTGAGCTAATGCAACTAGCAACAAGTTAAATGAAGTTGGTTTGAATCCAAGATTCAAATTCAAACTCCATATGTGAAGGTTTAAATGTCATCTAACATGATTGGTCCTAAACAGCAGCTATAAGTTGTTCTAACATGCATGAGAATGGTACAGATGGATATATTGGATTTTTCTGATCATTTTTCATATATAAATTATTTCATTTGGAGTTACGGTTGATTTTATATGATTTTTAGAAGTTTAAGCTATTTTCTGGAATTTCCTGATTTAAATTTAAATCCAGAAAGAATTAACTGCGTCAGCCTGACGCCAGCGTGACGTCAGCGAGTCAACGGCCAGGTCCAGGTCAAACCTGACGTGCGGGGTCCACACGTCAGTGACACAGGAACTAATCCCGGTCAAACCCAGCGCTGACTGGGGTTTGACCAGGGGTGGGGCCCACTGTCAGTGGTTGTAGGTTGTTTAGTTAGCTGGGTTAGCTCCTAATGACGGAGCCACGTCGGCTCGCCGGAGTTTGGCCGGTGGCGACCATTCCGCGCGGCGGAGCTGCTACTGGGCGGCGCTAGGGGCTGCGTTTAGGTGCGGGGAGACCACCAGAAGGGAGCCCGTGCTCTTCCGCATCCAATGGAGCAGGAAGGAGCGGGCGGGGTGCGCTGTACTCGCCGGAGTCGAGCTCACGGCGGCGGCCGGAGTTCGAGCGAGCTCTGGGTCGGTGTTAGGGAGCACAACAGAGGGTGCGGATGGGTGCTATGGCCTCCTGGGGGTGCACTGAGCACGGCTGCATGCGCGGTTGCAGCTCTAGGCAACGGTGGCTACGGCGGCGACATGGCCGGCGGCGAAGAGCTCTCGGCTCCGACGGGTATCGGTGTTAGAGGAAGAAAACGAGTCAGGGGAGAGGGGGAAACGACGGAGGAGCTCATGTGGATCCCGTAGAGGTGGACGGCGAGCTCGGGGAAGGCCGAACGGCGACGAATTTGACGACGGCGATCCTCGGTGGCCGAGGAGGGGAACGGCGGAGCTAGCGGCATCCAGGGGCTTCCGGCGCCTTTCGTCTGGGTGTGGATGAAGAGGGAGACAAGGCGGAGCTTTCTGGGGCGTCGGTGAGGCGGGGCGGTGGCTGTGGCCGCGGCGAACGGCGTCGGTAGCGACGAGCTCCGCTCGGGCAGAGAGGGAGAGAGAGCAGAGGAGAGGATGGGGACGAGAGAGTGAGCGAGGGGGTTCCAGAGGGGTAGCGTGGCAACGCTGGAGGTGTCTAGGCGTCGGGGACGCAGGCAGGCAGGGTGGAGGTGGTCGGGGCGCGTGGGCGCGCGCGGCGGGCACACGCCTCTCGTCCTTCTGGCGAGAGGAAAGGGACGACTAGCATCGGCCAGCTGGGTTGGGCCGTGCTAGGCCAGGCCAAGTGAGCGCCAGGTAAGTCTCTCTCTCTCTTACTTAATTCAGTTTCTGTTTTTCTATTTTTCTGTAAGTTTGTGGATTTATTAAAAATTGCTAGACACCTGCAAAAATCCTGAAAATAATCATAGGCTCTGTTTAGATTAATTCCAACAGCCCACACTTATTTCCAGAATTATTTGAGCATTTAAAATATTTACTAGCATTTAAATGCCCAAATGCAAAGTACATATGATTTAATTCAGTGACCAAGTATGTCATGGAAAAATGTGCAACACCTCTGGTTATGGTTCTAGCATTATCCAGAAATGATGAACATTTTTGAAAGCCATTTGGATTCACTGAAATTATTTTAGTTGAACCTAGTGAATTCCTTTGATGCTAGGGTTTGGACAATCCCCATTTCAACTTTAAGAGAAATTTAAACATGATGCAACACAACACTAGCTAACCCCGAGCAGACTAGAACTAGGGATGTGACAAAAGGAGTGCACGATCTCACTGTCGATGCGGTTGTGCACATCGTGGGTTCTCGATCGTGGTTTTTCTTTATAAAAAATAAAAATAAAATTAGCAGTTATGTTTTTAACAACCGTCGTATCTCCAGCAAGTCGTGGAGATGATAGCTGTGTTGCGTGGTTTGCTGTCAAAAGTTAACTTTTACAATTTATCTAGTGAGGCATGCAGGGGCAGTATGTAGAGGCACAAGTCTCTGACCAAGAGAAGCATCCTTGAAGTGGCTGGTTTAACTCTCAGACACACAGGCATGGTACATTCATTGGGAGTGGCAAATGTTTTCTTCATATATTCGCTGGGAGAAGCAGTGTTGTGTTTCTTCAGAGGCACAGTTGTGTGTCCGTGTTGCAACAGATGCTACCAGATGGACAGAAAGAACGAGAAGCGACGAGAGGCGTGGACATGCAGCTGCAAGAAGCACTCATACAACGAGAGGCGCAACAAGAGGCACAGATACGATGCTACGTGATTGCACGGATGTCAATTCGTGCGATGGTGCGATGTGAGGCACGGGCACGAACCAATAGCCGTGCACTCAACTACATACGCAAAAAACCACATATGTGTTTTTGAGAAGCACCGGCCTCCGTGGTTTTACCGCAAGGAGGGATTCGACATTTATCCAGGGCATTCCGGGTTTTACAAGTGTAGGAAGAATCATTTTTCACTTATATGTTCTGTGGCAGAGGCACGGCTATTACTTGTGTGACGAAGGAATGTACGTCGAATGTACGTGATGTGAGGATTGACAATAGGAGTCCGTTACTGTTTTTCTGGAATGTTTTTCAGTTAAATTTGAGAGGCATGAATGTGTTGATGGAACATGCACGAATATGTCTAGAATAGTTGCAAGGTCGTCCCTAAGGTGTCCTATACGCTTCACAGTTACAAGCACGGTCGTCCTACATGTCGAGGCACGGAGGTGTAGGATGGAGCCTATGCATCTGCGATAGTCACGTCCCATATTAAGAAGGAAGCAAATCTTCATAGACCTGATACGTCGGAAGCTGGCCGTAAGGCACGGACGTGATTCTAAGGGAGGTACGGATGCGAAGGATCATGATGCAAGCACGTGAAGGTGTGCCTCTGTTTTCAAGAAGCTTTCATTAGCACGTTTTCATTGCGGGGGCCATGGCCTATGAGTTCCATGTGTCTTCGAAGGCATTCGTCCTCATTAACGGACCTGAAGCCAATTTTACGCACAGTCCCCATAGGAGTGGAGGCACAGAAGTGCCTTCGTGGGTGTTTTAAGTAGTTGGTGTTATTGACAGACAACCGTGCCTCTGTAGTGTTCTTCTTTGAGGGTCACGGTCGTAAGAAATGTTTTGCAAGGAGAATAAACACCTAACTACCTTTGTATTCAAAATGTTTTTCTAAAGTGTTGCATATGAACTATTTAATATTGTGTGTGCAATGGTTTGTTAGAACATTGTGCATTGCTTTTGGTAGCATTTTGTAATTGTTGTCCCTGCATTTAGACGCTGCATCCACAAAGGTACTAGTGCATGTGCGTTACGTTAATCGTATAGCATCTCTACTGTGTTTATATTTTTTAGTTCACGCCAATATATTCTAAAAATAGAAAACTCCAACATTGCATTGGAAATAAACTTGTTCAGAACATATGTAAACTGGAAGCAAGCTACAAGGTTAACTGCGACACAAGCAAATCTAAATTTAGAACAAGCAAACAGTAGTCTTGAGAGAAAGCAAATCTAACGAGAAATCTAGAATGGCATGAGCAATCTTCTAGATACTTTTCCTGGCCGGGACCACCTGCTTTAGTAGTCGTAGTCGCCCCAGGACCTTGGGCGCTTCCTGGACTGCTCCTTCTCGAGTTTTGCCCGGCGGAGCCCTTCCTGGATAGTGGTGAGGCCGCTCCATATCTCATACATAGTGTAAGAATCTTTTGCCGCGTACTCGATGAGCCTCATGGTCAGGGGCATGCGCGCCCAGCGCTGGTGCTCTGCGTTGGTGATCTTCTTCTTCATGTCCTTATAGTAGTCGTGGACAAGGATGCCTGAGACATCGCCAAGGGAGTCCAGAGGCTTGGTAGATGTAGGCACCCTCCATTCTTTCTGGATGTCGACGAAGTGGGCGATCTCTAGTCCGACGCGGCCGAGCATCTCTATGTCATCGTCGATGGAGAAGCCAGCAAACGTGTACCTGGGGTCGGCGAGGAAGTTGTCGAACCTGGTGCAGTTCTTGTCGACGGCGCTCAGTTGAAAGAGAAGCACCGGATGATCCTTGCCGACGGAGAGCTGGACGAGGGCTGGTTTCTGATTTGGGCCAACGTTGTTGGTGTACTCCACATCAACTCCGACGATCTTGTGGCGCTCAAATTTGAGGTATCGCTCGTACTGCTCGATGATGGTGGCCGCCTTGTGCAACTCGTTGGTGTGGATCACTTGCAACTTGATGTTGCCGTGGGCCTGCACCTCGAATTCCTTGGTGAATCCCATGGCCTGGAGCAGTTCATCCTCCTACAACCTGGTATTTCGTGGGGAACAGTGAGTGGGAGCGCAATGGCGATTTCTGTTGTTTGTGGAAGACAAGTCCGCAACGAAAGTCTAAATTTAAGGACGGGAAAGCGGCAAAGGAGTGCACGATCTCACTGTCGATGCGGTTGTGCACATCGTGGGTTCTGGATCGTGGTTTCGTCTCCCTGACGGTGCGGTTGTGCACATCCTGGGTTTTTGATCGTGGTTTTTCTTTATAAAAAATTAAAATAAAATCAGTAGTTATGTTTTTAACAACCATTGAATCTCAAGCAAGTCGGGGAGATGATCGTTGTCCTGCGTGGTTTTCTGTCAAATGTTAACTTTTACAATTTGTCTCGTGCGCAAGTCTCTGGCCAAGAGAAGCATACTTGAAGTGGCTGGTTTAACTCTTAGACACACGGGCGTGGTACATTCACTGGTCGTGGCAATTGTTTTTAGTGATACATTCAGTTTGCTGTCAAATGTTAACTTTTTGCACTCTCGTTGTATAAGTGATGTGCTTAATCAGAGGCACTGTTGTGTGTGTGTGTGTGTTGCAACTGACGCTACGAGATGGGCAGAAAGAACAAGAAGCAACGAGGGGCGTGGACATGCAGCTGCAAGAAGCACTTATACAACAAGATGCGCAGCTAGAGGCCCAGATACGGTGCTACCTGAGGCACGGAGATGAAGTTACGTGATTACACGGATGTCAAATTCGTTGCTATGGTGCTACGTGAGGCACGGGCACAAACAAATAGCGGTGCACTCAACTACATGCGCAAAAAGCCACAGATGTGTTTATGGGAAGCACCGGTCTCCATGGTTTTAGCGCAAGGTGGGATTCGACATTTATCCAGGGCATTCCGGGTTTTACAAGTGTAGCAAGAATTGTTTTACACTTATATGTTATTCTGTGACGAAGGAATGAATGTCGAATGTACGTGACGTGAGGATTGACAATAGGCGTCCATTACTGTTTTCCAGAATGTTTTTCAATTAACTGTGAGAGGCATGAGTGTGCCGACAGAACAGGCACGCTCATGTCCGAAATAGTTGCAAGTACGAGATGGGCACAAACAATGCGAAGAAACGAGGGGCGTGGGCAAGCAGCTGCCAAACGCACTTATACAACGAGAAGCACAGCTAGAGGCACAGGTACGATGCTACATGAGGCACGGACATGAAGCTATGTGATTGCATGGACGTCAATCTGTGCCCGTGTTCTGTCAAGTGTTTTAAGTGACAGTTTGTAAAGGCATGGATGTTTAAGGTGACTGAGCCATAGGGGAAGGCGCTAGGTTTTTAGGAGGTGTGTGCTTGAGCTCATCGCAACAAACTACTTTCCATGACGCTATTATGCGGAGTACCATAGTGAAAATTATGTATACTACTGACGTGGGGAGCAAGTAACGTCACTAAACTATTCTGAAACATACTTCACCACAGCCATTCATTCTCCATTATTAGTCAGCGAATCCTTTTATTATTATCAGAGATAAATAAAGTAACTCACGTAAGAGTTTCACCTTCTATGACAGGAAATTTCCACCATCGTCTTTTTGGACATAATTATATGCTCAGTTACATACTATGACATAACTAAATAACAAAACTGGTGTGCACAGCCTGTTCCAAAAACAGACATAAATTACTGAACTAGGAAGTATAGCCACGGGCAACACTCTATCAGGAAAGGTCGTTGATTATCATCCACAGCAATTTCATGTTTCCCAGAGTTGGCCACCGCTTTTCAATTGTGACAAGGACTATTGAACCAACCCTTAGCTGAGCTTCCCAGGCAAAATCTGAAAAACCTGTCACCTCCATTCTGCCGTCGGTTCGTATGGACTACATTGTGCTAATGTCTATTTGAAAGTGCAACTATCCCTAGGTTGTTTTGGTAATTCATAACAACATATAGCTCATTGAGCTAATGCTATTCCAAGAATATTGTTTCAGGAAAGCTCAATGAATGGCATGGCATGGATGATGAAAGTGGATCCCTCAAAATACTAAGGACAAAGGATTGGCTCAAGCTCAAAAGCTCAAGACTCTTCATTTTACATTTTAGTGATCCAAGATCACATTGAGTCTATAGGAAAAGCCAATACTATCAAGAAGGGATGAGGTGTTGCTTAATGAGCCTCTTGCTTCATGTGCTTAGTGATATGCTCCAAAACCCTCAACTACTTTCCCACATCCACAAATGACCTAAACCCAAAGCCAAAATCGGTCACACCGATTCTTTCTATCCGGCGCCACCGATTCCAAAAGTCATAGCCACTGCCACAAACCCTAAGCAAATCGTTCTTACCGATAGGGATCTCGGTCTCACCGAGATGGGGTTGCAATCTCTCTGTTTCCCTTCGTAACGTTTCGGTCTAACCGAAGTGAGCGATCGGTCCCACCAAGATTGCAATGTAAACTCTCTATTTCCTTTTTGTAACATTTTGGTCTCACCGAAAAGAGCAAATCGGTCCCACCGAGTTTACCTGAAAAACTCTCTGGTTAGCTAATTACCAAAATCGGTCTCACCGAGTTTGTGTAATCGGTCTCACCGAGATTACGTTATGCCCTAACCCTAACCGAATCGGTCTCACCGAGATGCATGTCAGTCCCACCAAAAATCACTAACGGTCACTAGGTTTACTAAATTGGTCCGACCGAGTTTAACTATTCGGTCCCACCGAGTTTGGTAAATTGTGTGTAACGGTTAGATTTTGTGTGGAGGCTATATATACCCCTCCACCTCCTCTTCATTCGTGGAGAGAGCCATCAGACTAAACCTACACTTCCAAGTTACCATTTCTGAGAGAGAACCACCTACTCATGTGTTGAGGGCAAGATATTCCATTCCTACCATATGAATCTTGATCTCTAGCCTTCCCAAGTTGCTTTCCACTCAAACCCTCTTTCCACCAGATCCAAATCCTATGAGAGAGAGTTGAGTGTTGGGGAGACTATCATTTGAAGCACAAGAGCAAGGAGTTCATCACCAACACACCATTTGTTACTTCTTGGAGAGTGGTGTCTCCTAGATTGGCTAGGTGTCACTTGGGAGCCTCCGACAAGATTGTGGAGTTGAACCAAGAAGTTTGTAAGTGCAAGGGGATCGCCTACTTCGTGAAGATCTACCGCTAGTGAGGCAAGTCCTTCATGGGCGACGGGCATGGTGGGATAGACAAGGTTGCTTCTTCGTGGACCCTTCGTGGATGGAGCCCTCCGTGGACTCGCACAGCCGTTACCCTTCGTGGGTTGAAGTCTCCATCAACGTGGATGTATGGTAGCACCACCTATCGGAACCACGCCAAAAACATCCGTGTCTCCAATTGCGTTTGAATCCTCCAAACCCTTCCCTTTACTTTCTTGCAAGTTGCATGCTTTAATTTCTGCTGCCTATACACTCTTTGCATGCTTGCTTGAATTGTGTGATGATTGCTTGACTTGTCCTAAAGTAGCTAAAATCTGCCAAACTCTAAAATTGGGAAAAGGTTAAGTTTTTAATTGGTCAAGTAGTCTAATCACCCCCCTCTAGACATACTTCAAGGTCCTACAAGTGGTATCAGAGCTTTGGTCTCCTTTTGCTTTGATTTCCATAGCTTTTGGTGGTCATAGCCTTGGTTTCACAACCTAGGAGAGTATGGCATCTAGCGAGGGAAATTATCACCGCAGAGGTCCTTACTTTGATGGTACTAATTTTGCTAGTTGGAAGCATAAGATGAAAATGCATATTCTTGGACATAACCCCGCCGTTTGGGCAATTATTTGTATTGGCTTGCAAGGTGAATTCTTCGATGGGAGAGAACTAAACCGTGAAGCAAACGCGGAAGAATTGAAGATGTTGCAATACAACGCTCAAGCTTGTGATATCATCTTCAACGGATTGTGCCCTGAAGAGTTCAACAAAATCAGCCATCTTGAGAATGCAAAGGAAATTTGGGATACTTTGATTGATATGCACGAAGGTACCGAGTCCGTCAAGGAATCCAAGTTGGATGTGCTCCAAAGTCAGCTTGACAAGTTCAAAATGAAGGATGGTGAAGGTGTCGCTGAAATGTACTCTAGGCTTGCACTTATCACAAATGAGATTGCCAGCTTAGGGAGTGAAGAGATGACCGACAGATTCATCATCAAGAAGATCCTAAGAGCATTGGATGGAAAGTATGATACCGTGTGCACATTGATCCAAATGATGCCAAACTACAAAAATCTCAAGCCAACGGAAGTCATTGGAAGGATTGTTGCTCATGAAATGTCACTCAAGGACAAGGAGGAACTTCACAACAAGTCAAGTGGTCCTTATAAAGCCTCAAGTGAAGCCCCCACATCATCAAGTGAGAAACAAACCTTCAATGAAGAATTGATCTTAATGGTGAAGAACTTCAACAAATTCTACAAGAGTAGAAGCAAAGAAAGAAGCTCCAAGTCAAGGTCTTATCATGACAAGAGATCTTCTAGTCGAGAGCGCAATTGCTACAATTCTGGGAGGCCTGGACACTATTCCAATGAGTGTACGTCACCCTACAAAAGAAGAGAATATTCTCCAAAAAGAAGAAGCAAAAGAGAAGAATCACCACCAAGAGAGAGGAGGAGTAGAGATGATCGTTATGAACGAAGACCCTCACAGAGAAGCAAGGATTCAGAAAGGAATGACAAGTCATCAAGGAGCTACACAAAACGAAGACATCAAGCTCATGTTGGTGAATGGGTTTCCGGCTCCGATTCCGACAATCACTCCGAGAGAAGCTATCACTCCGACTCCGAACATACTCAAGATGAAGGTGTTGCCGGTCTAGCACTTGTGTCAACCAACTCCTACGACATATTTGATTCACCAAATGAAGGAATTGGAAGATGCTTCATGGCAAAAGGTCCAAAGGTAACACATCCCGAGTATGTTGATTTCAATAGTGATGAAGATGACTTGCTTGTGGATGATGATTTACTTGTTGACAACTCTAGTGATGAATACTATGATGAAACGTCAATTAATCATGCTAATCAAACGAATGACAATGATAAGGAGAAAATTGAGCGTCTAACTAAAGAACTAAACACTCTTAAGTTAGCTCATGAAACTATCTTCGAAGATCATCGAGAACTTTTAAGGGCTCATGAGAAGTTACGCTTTGAAAAGCTCAATCTTGAGCAAGAGCATGAGTTCTTAAAGGCAATCAATGATGATCTCCGCAAGAAAAGTTCTTCTTACATTGCCAAGCATTTACTCTTATCTACTCACATGCCTCAAGTCAAGTCTAGTAACAAGTACAAGAATGATACTTTCTCTAGTAGTAACAATAATAATGTTAAATCCAATGTTGTTGCTTCTAGAAGTTCTCTTGATTCCACTAATGATTCTCTTAGCCAAGTTACACTTGAGCAAGAAAATAGTTTATTGAAGGGAATTATAGAGAAAGGTGTTTACAAGAGCCTTGCCGGGTGTAAGCAATTCGAGGAAATTGTACGCAAGCAAGGAAGACACCGGAAGAATCAAGGTGTTGGTTTTGAACGAAAGTTCAATGCCAATGGAGTTGAGTGGGAAGAAGATCAATACGCCAAGACAAAGTTTGTTCCTCAACAAGAGAAGTATGATCCTACTTCTTTCAAGGGGACACAAGCTCAAGATGATCTTCCACCACAAGACCACAAGAACAAAGGCAAGGACAAGCTTCAAGAAGAGATTGATGCATTTGAAGAAGCACCCAAGGCCTTGGTCAAGTGGATTCCCAAGACTACGTCAAGTTCTACTTCATCAAGTACAACTACAACTCCAAGGATTCCCATCAAGATGATGTGGATCCCGAAGAAGAAGAACTAGAGAGTTCTTGAGGGTGACTCTGCCAACATTCTTCACTCATATCATTTTGGCAAGAACAAGTGCAATCAACTTCCACATCTTGCACTAGTTCAAGGAGTCACAAACCCTCATGTTGGTAAGACAAGGGACAAGGTAACCTAATGTTTTCATGGACATCATCTTGTGTATGCATCACTCTATGTCTATGTATATTCTTGTTTGTTCCTTGTGGGACTAACCATGTAGGCAAGTTGAAAGTGCAACTCACTCCAAAGGATTGCTCCAAATGATCTACATCAACATTGAGCATCTACATCTTCAACACCTACATGAAGTCATCATCGACAAAACCCAAGGTTACTTCATCCCTCTAAGGGGGGATCTCACATCTAGGGGGAGCTTAGCTCTAAGAATTGAGTCAAAGCAACTCTAATGGTGTGAACACATTAATGCATCATGTAAAAGTGGTAACCCCACTTGAGCTTAAACGATGAATATGACCTATGATCAAATGTTCTCATTTGACTCCTAAGTCAATATACTCATATATAGATGACCTAGTCATCGCCAATTGTTTGATAGATGCTAGAATTGGTAATGCATGCTTTGCCACATATTTCATTTGCCATCTTATTGTGTGAGCATGTTGGTGCATATTTTACTCATTCAAGGGCATCCACTTGTTATTTTGTTTGTTTGGATTTATCTTCTTTGTGCCAAGTGGATGAACAAGAATGTCTAAGAACCTTCTTTAGCTATCTATGCTTTTCTCGTCTCAAGCTCTATTCATGCTACATCACAAAATTTGATCAAGTCAGATTCGAACCACTCTGTGTGAGGAGCACTCGGAGTCCCTGATTCGTCATAGACTTAAACTTCCAAAACCTCTTTGTGATTCTCGGTCTGACCGATTCCTCCATTTTGGTCCTACCGAGATCATCAAGTTGATCTGAGTTTTCAATCTCGGTGCAACCGATTTGAACTTTTCGGTCACACCGAGTTGCTGTAACTGAACACAGTTATGCATCTTGGTGCCACCGAGCTGTTCCACTCGGTCACACCGAAAGGGTCGGGCTATATATATACACGGGCAAAATTTTGGAAATCTCTCCGAAACCCTTCGCCCGCGCAACAGCTCGCTCTGCCATCATGGTCTCCGGATCGTCTCCTTGCCGCCAGCAGCCTCCTGTCGCTGGTCTTCGCCGCCGTCAACGGATTTCGTCCCCGCCGTTGCCGCCGTAGCAAGTCCACCGCCAAGTTAGGGTATGGACTTGATCTTTGTGCTATCCACGTCTGATTCCTAGCACATTGTACTCTTATTAATTCTTGCCACGATTGAAACTCTTCTATCCAGCCAAAGTAGTCCGTAGATTAGATGTGATTCCAATTTTTAGGGTTAGGTTTCCGCCGAAACCATCTCGGACCCACCGAGTTGAAAAACTCGGTCTCACCGATTTGGCTTATGCCATTGCACTAGTGACTCTCGGTCTGACCGAGAATTACTAATCGGTGCGACCGATTTTAGGATTCAGTGAAACCCTAGCAGTCTCGGTGCCACCGAACTGTGACTCGGTCCAACCGAGTTCATCAGTTTAGGTTCCAAAAACTGCTTCGGTATCACCGAGTTTGAAAATCAGTTGATCCGAAATGCTTTCTGTGGAAAACTAAAACTGAACTTTTGAGTCATTCTTTTGCAAAAAACTCTACATTTTGTGATGCTCATCTTTTCTATCCCATCTATAACTCTTCACAGGGTCAGCAGTCAGTATGTCTGATCAAAGTGACAGCCAGAACAGGCCAGAAGAGCAGATTCACTTGAGTGAGGGCACTAGTCCCTCTAGTACTTCAGATGAAGGGAGTAAAAGTACTCCTAGCAATTTGCCTAAGGCTGTAACTAGGCAAAGGAGGAAAAGAACTTCAGATTCAGAGGATGAAGACTACAAAGCTGAAGAAGATGAGGCTACTTCCAAGAAAGTGGTGCTCAAGAAGGAATATGGCTCAGCAAAAGATATTAAGCCATGCATGAAGATTAAGAGGCCTGCAAGAAGGCAACCTATGCCCAAGGCCAGAGCATCAACTCAACTACCTGAGAATCCTGATCCCAAAGAGCCAGCTGAAGAAAGCAAGAAGAGGAAGGAAAGGGTTAAGAAGACCATGGCCAGAGTTGTAGGGCAACCTTCCATGATGGAAGAGGAAGAGCTTTCTGCACCAGCACCAAAGGCACCAAAGCTTATGGGTGATGCAATCAGATCTAGGGCTGCAACATCTAAGCCCAAGGAAGCACCCAAAGCTGCCCCCAAGGCCAAGTCTGCACCAAAGAGGAATACCAGGAGTATTCCAGCTGCTGAGAAGAACAAGGCCCCAGTGCCAAATGTTGTTGAGGAGGAAGATGAAGAAGGACAGGTTCTAAGGAAGCTCAAGCCAAAGATACCAGACCACAATGATGCCCATCCTGTGGCTGCGGACATGAGAATCAGAAAAGACTCAGGATTGAGACTGTGGAGGATGGCAGATCCATATGCCACAAGGAGAAGAACTGCTGTTGATTACAGGTTCCATACAAAGGAACAACAGGACTTCTATGAGACAATTCTGTTGGACAAGAAGCCCATAGTTTGTGACATGAGATGGGTTGACTGGAAATTCATCAAGGAGAATGAACATCACTATCCTGGAGTGCAAGACAGCTTTGTTGCTTGTGGAGTTGCAAATTTTGTTGGGCAGAAGTTCACCAACTGGAATGATGAGCTTATCATGCAATTCTACTCCACATCACACTTTTATACAGATGGGAGAATTGTTTGGATGTCTGAAGGTACAAGGTACCAATCCACTGTAGAAGAATGGGCAAGTCTCATAAATGCCCCAAAGGAAAATGATGATGATCTGGACATTTATGCAAAGAAGAAGATGGGACACAATTCAATGTCACACATGTACAAGGAGATCCCAGACAAAGCTCTAGAGACTTTCTCTTTTGGATCAGTCCACTTTCTGTTGTCAGGGTTGCCAACTATAAATTGGATTCTGAGGCACACTTTGTTGCCCAAGTCTGGTGACCACAACATGATCAGAGGGCATGCCATCAACATGTTGCATTTATTTGATGTGCCACAAAAATTCAAAGTCATGAGCCTTATAGTTGAAACCATCAAGAGGACTGCAGCAGATCAGAAGAGGAGCTGTGGATATGCACCTCAGATTCAAGAATTGATAAACTCAAAGATGGGCACAGGAAAATATCTATTGGATAGGGAACATTTTCCACTCTATCCAGACTTTGAGGACAATGAGGTTGTCATGAATGAAGATGATCCATCATCAGTTCAAGCACAAGAAAAAAAGGAGAAGGCAAAGAGGGAGAAGGCTGCCAAGATGCCAACTCAAGAGGAGGCATCTGAATATTTCTTGAAAACAAAACAGGAGCAACTAGGTTACTTGATAGCATCATCTCCGAGGATTGAGAAGGGGTTGGCCACCCTAACTCAAAACCAGGAGAGCCTGGAAAGAATCATGGAACAAAAATTCTATGATCTAGATGTCAAAGTAACTGAGATTCAGTCAGTTGTGGAGCAGCTGCAGGATGACATGCAGGAGAGGAAGGGCAAGTGTCGGTGTCAAAACCAGCGGATCTCGGGTAGGGGATCCCGAACTGTGCGTCTAGGCGGATGGTAACAGGAGACAAGGGACACGATGTTTTACCCTGGTTCGGGCCCTCTTGATGGAGGTAAAACCCTACGTCATGCTTTATTAATATTGATGATGTGTGTTACAAGAGTAGATCTACCACGAGATCAAGGAAGCTAAAGCCTAGAAGCTAGCCTATGGTATGATTCTTGTTCGTCCTATGGACTAAAGCCATCCGGTTTATATAGACACCGGAGAGGGCTAGGGTTACACAAAGTCGGCTACAATGGTAGGAGATCTACATATCCGTATCGCCAAGCTTGCCTTCCACGCCAAGGAAAGTCCCATCTGGACACGGGACGAAGTCTTCAATCTTGTATCTTCATAGTCTTGGAGTCCGGCCGATCATGATAGTTCGGCTATCCGGACACCCCCTAGTCCAGAACTCCCTCAGTAGCCCCTGAACCAGGCTTCAATGACGACGAGTCCGGCGCGCAAGTTGTCTTCGGCATTGCAAGGCGGGTTCTTCCTCCGAATAATTTATAGAAGATTGTGAACACCAGGATAGTGTCCGGCTGTGCAAAAATAAATTCCACGTACCACCGTAGAGAGAATAATACTACACAAGTTCAATCTGCTGACGTATTTTGTGGCGTGACGTCACACCATTACCAAGCCTTTTCTCGAATTGTTTTTATTGTATCACCTCAGCGCATTTTAGCGAGGCAGTTTCCTTGGCACGTCTTGTCGAAGCAGAGATCGTGTTCCCCTTATTCTGGGATTCCCATCAATACGGACGTGGGTAACCCAACCGCACCATTGATTGTGACGCTTGGGAGATAAGCGAGTTTTACCAGGCTGGTGGGGACACATGTTTTTGTCCGCCCATATAAGGGTATAAAGATCCAATCCTTTTACCTGTGCCTTCTTCCTCCTTGGCTTATCCATCTCTGCGAACTCGAGCTCCAGCGCCCAAGTCCGCACTTCTCACCTCAACCTTCTCCAACTATGTCCGGAGCGGGAGGCAAGTGGATGGCCTCCTCCGTCACGGAGGGGCAGATCCAGAAGCTGTGCGACGCCGGATATTTGTCCAGTGACATCGCGCACCGGCTCCCCGACGAGGGAGAGCTCATCCCCACCCCCAGGCCCCATGAGAGGGTAGTATTTCTTCCCCATTTCCTCCGCGGACTGGGCTTCCCACTTCATCCCTTTGTCCGAGGGCTCATATTCTACTACGACCTAGATTTCCATGATCTGGCCCCGAATTTCATCCTCAACATCTCGGCGTTTATCGTCGTGTGCGAGGCCTTCCTCCGCATCCAGCCCCACTTCGGCTTGTGGCTCAAGACCTTCAGTGTCAAGCCGAAGGTTGTGAAGGGCAGCCAAGCGGAGTGCGGAGGCGCCATGGTGGGCAGGATGTCCCACGTTACGTGGCTGGAGGGCACTTTTGTGGAAACCATCAAAGGGTGGCAATCGGGGTGGTTCTACATCACCGAGCCGCGTGACCCTGATTGGGCATCGGCCCTCGAATTCAGATCCGGCATCCCTACACGGCTCACCTCCTGGAAAGAGAGTGGATGGATCTGGGGCAATTCAGAGGAGCTGACCGGACTCCAAGCCTGCATCCAAAAGCTGGTGGACAAGAAGCTCAAGCTTGTCAATGTAGTCCAGGTCATGCTCATCCGCCGTATTCTCCCGTGCCAACGACGGGGCTTCAACATGTGGGAGTTCGATCCGGCGCAGCACCAGACCCTGAGCGGGCTCTTCGACACTATGTATGAAGATGTCTGGAAGGTGCTGTTCAAAGGCGCCGAGGCTTCCGCATCCACTACCGAAGATCGCGGATTCCACTCGCAGCGTCCAGCTGATGAGGTAAGTGATTTTGCCATTTGTTTTCCATAGTTTGACTCTATGCGGGATCTAAACTCCCTTTACCTTTGACAGGACTGGCTGGCGAAGGCCGAACGGACTATCTGTCCGGCCCCATTACCAGAGGATCCAGCGGACGCCCGCCTAACGGGCTGCTGGCTCCGGCACCCCACGTGGTGCCGGAGAAGAAGGCCAAGAAGAAGGCCACGGGGACTCGGAAGAGTTCCCGTTTTCAGGTGCTATTGGATGATGAATCCGAGGCCGACTCCTCCCACCAAGGCGAGGAGGAGAAGAATAAAGCCTCTCCCCCAGCGGGGGAAGGGAAGAAAAGGAAGGCCTCCCCAACAAGGGAGGCCGAAGGGTCCAAGAAGGGAAAAACTCTTCCCCCGGACTGCTCCGCCAATGCCAGTGACGACGATGAGGACTGGCCTCCAAGGGCCAAGCCCCTGGCGAGATCGTAAGTATCCGGACTCCCGAATAACTTTAAGGTTTTTATTTTCCGCCACATAATGTCTTTCTAATGCCGCATATAACCCTGCAGTCCGCCTAAGGATGATCTTCCCGCTTCGTCGAGCGGGTCCTTAGGTGCGGCGGATATGGATTCTCTTCCGACGGCCTCCACCCCCCGTGATGCAAATGATGCCGAGGTGGGATCCCAGGAAGGGACCCACCAGGAGGAGGAGGCCCCGGGGGCGTCGCAGGACAACCTCCCGGACTTTGCACCGAACTCGGCCCCGGAACCCACAGTGGCTCCGGAGTCCGGCGGGCGACCCCTTCGTAAGAAGGGCAAGACCATGACGCCGGCAGCCTCCGTCCAACCGGAGGCGCCGGATAACTTGCTGGAGGCGCTCAATGGCGCCTCCATCGAAGAGGAACACCGCACTATTATGTGTGCGGTGATTCAAAAGGTTCAGCTCGCCAAGAGTGGGCTGACCGAAGCCTGCAGTAGCCTTCTAACAGGCTTTGAGGTAATAATTTCAATATGTATAAAATGGTACCGCATAGCAGTAGCCACTAATGCTCGGTTCGGTGTTCGGAAAGAAAATCCGGACTGAGGATCTAAAATGATATACGCAGGAGTCATAATAAATATGTCAATATGGGATTGCAGGCTGCGTTGCTGACCTCTGCCGCACTGACTGCGGAGGTCAATACGTTGAAGGAAAGCCTCGAGCGGTCCGAGACGAGCTCGGCCGTGCCAAGAAGCAGCTCGAGGACAAGGAAGGTGAGTAACACCTTACTAAAATTGTACCTTACAGAAAAGGATTTTGGTTGCGAAAAGAATGACAAGAATAACGTGGGTATTGCAGGGGCCACTAACGAGGTGGCGACCCTGAAAGAGGCGGTGGCCACGGCTGAACGCAATGCGGCCGCGGAGCGCACCGAGCGAGAGAAGCAGGAGGCGCGGGTGGCGGAGGTACAGCAAGAGCTCCAGGATCTCGTGAAAAAACATGAGAGCCTGGAGCGTGACTCGAAGACTCGAGAGTCTGAGCTTGCAACGGCTCTTGAGAGTGCCAAAGCCGCTAAGGCCGAAGCCTACAAGGCCCTCCAAGAGATTGAGGCGGTGAAGAAAATAGCAGTGGGTAAGGCATTTTTTATGCAAAGTAAGCATGTGAGTGTTAATTACCTATTGCTTACCCGAATTCAGAGCTCTCCAGGAGCGTTCGCAGATCTTCCTCGCAGTGTGTCCGATGCTGTCGCATTCTACCGGGCCGAGGAGGGGAGCTCGACGGAGAAGGTCTTCTGGTCTTAGTATGCTGAGGCCAGACATCCGGTGCCCCTTAGCGACCAGCTGAAGCAGCTGGTCAAGCTCCACAAGGCGGCCGAACAGGCCATGAAGGGCCTCATAGTTCGGCTGTGGCCTAAGGAGGCCATGCCTGGGAGCTACTTCGGCCTGGTGCGGCGGCTGGTGGATGCGTGCCCGTGGGTTGAAGTCATCAAGCACTCCGCCTGTATTGAGGGTGCCCGTCGGGCCCTTGCCCGCGCAAAGGTGCACTGGGGCAAGATGGATGCCCAGAAGCTTGTGACAGAACCGCCACCAGAGGGCAAGGAGCATCGCACGTCCGAGATGTATTATAAGAGTGTGCTGAAGGGCGCCCGCACTATTGCGGGGGAGTGCTCCAAAGATGTAATTTTTGAGTAGACACGCATTTTGTTATCCTGTGCGCTGAAAACTTAGTTCATATGCGCTAAGCAACACTTGTTAATTTAAAATATTACCTTCTGTGCGGCTGTTTATCAAATCTGAGAGATGGCAAGTCGTCGGCTTCAGCCCCCATGCCACGAGTGCTGGGGTGTTCGGGATAAACTTGAGCACTCTTGTTCCCATTTTTGGGTCCATCTAGGGAGGCGCTCAACACAGCGAACAAGGCAACCGGACTTATAATGCTTGAACACTCTCACTTAGCCATAGAATTCTATAATTTTAAATTTCGGCGAAGCCCCTAGTCTTCGGAAGGCCGAATTTGGGGCGCTATCCACGCCTGGGCTGGACAAGATCCGGCTCCTCGCTCTAAGCGGCATAAGTCTTTAAGGACTCGCAAAAAACCTCTTCGAACAGCGACCGTCTCTCGCCTCATCATGACGGTCAGTTTTAGCTTTCTCCACTGAGGCGTTAACCCAGCTCAACTGGGGCGCAATCGCAGTGGTTCTCCCAGTGCTACCTTAGCCGATATAACGGAACGTAAGGTACCAAAACATGGGAGTCGGGAAAACCCAACTATTGACCCAAGACATGATTCGGAGCCGATGCATGTAGTGCTATAAGTTCGGGGTGCCGCACTTGTGAAAGTGTTCGCACTTATCACACCATGATGCGGGAAACATAAGCCCCTGGTGTATTTTAGCCGTACCAAAGTGTACGGATGCAACATGCCGTAAATGAACATATGTATAAAAAGAAAATGCAATTATAAGCAAAAAGGTGCTGCATTGTTTTTTTCAAGAAGAGCTGCTGTGAATGCAGAACGATACAAATAGTGCGGTAAGCAAAGGACGGGATTGTTAAACATGTCCCCCTCTAGGGGTAGGCTGCGGAGTGGTGTATAAAACAGATTTAATGCTCGTAATGGAGACCACCTGGATGTTCGTTGTAGCCTTTATTCTTCCCTGGCTGTTGCATCGTGAGTTCGGCAGGTTTGCTGCCGGACATGGCCTCTGACGAACGGAGTCCTGTGGGTTAAAAAAAGGAAAAAGAGAAAGAAAAAAACGACACACTTGAGAGCCCCTGGTGTGGTTGAGCCGCAGTTTGGGCATGTCGTGGTCGTGCCCCTCTCCCCATGCCCATGGTATCTTTAGAGCGTAATGATGTACGTGAAGGACCTGTTTTGATGTTTTACAGGGGCTGGGGTTGGGGCCGCACTGCTACGCGTGCTCGGGACGTGCCAGGTGGTCTTGTTGTAGGTTACTCCGGGCGCGCTTAGCTATGTCCGGCCGCTTAACGGCCGGACTCAAGAATTACCTTAAGAGGCTGCATTGTACTTCTATTGCGAGAGCCGCTGTATGTTCCTCCGTTCGGAGAGAACGTTCAGTGTTTCCATTGACCGTGATGACTCCTCGAGGGCCTGGCATCTTGAGCTTGAGGTATGCGTAGTGCGGCACCGCGTTGAACTTTGCAAACGCGGTACGTCCGAGCAGGGCATGATAGCCGCTGCGGAACGAAACTATGTCGAAGATTAACTCCTCGCTTCGGAAGTTATCCGGGGATCCGAATACCACTTCCAGTGTGACTGAGCCTGTACAATTGGCTTCTACACCTGGTATGACGCCTTTAAAGGTCGTCTTGGTAGGTTTAATCCTTGAGGGGTCTATGCCCATTTTGCGCACTGTATCCTGATAAAGTAGGTTCAGGCTGCTACCGCCGTCCATCAGGACTCTGGTGAGGTGAAATCCATCGACGATTGGGTCTAGGACCAATGCGGTGAATCCGCCGTGGCGGATGCTGGTGGGGTGATCCCTTCGGTCAAAGTGATCGGGCAGGAGGACCATGGATTGAACTTCGGGGCAACTGGATCCATCGCGTATACATCCCTGAGTGCACGCTTCCGCTCCCTTTTGGGTATGTGCATTGCATATAGCATGTTCACCGTCTGCACCTGTGGGGGGAAACCCTTCTGTCCTCTATTGTTCGGCGGCCGGGTCTCTTCCTTGTCATCGCTATGCAGCCCCTTGTCATTGTTTTCGGCAATTAACTTGCCTGCCTGCTTGAATACCCAACAGTCCCTATTGGTGTGGTTAGCTGGCTTTTCGGGGGTGCGGTGTATCTGGCACAAGCGGTCGAGTATTCGGTCCAAATTGGACAGACCCGGAGCAGTTCTTTTGAATGGCTTTTTCCGCTGACCGGGTTTAGAGCCTCTGAATCCGGCATTGACTATCGTATCCTTACTATTGTCGCTGTTAATGCGGCGTTTGTTTTTGTTACGACGCGACCTGCCACTACGGTCCTTGATGTCCGGACTGCCAGAATTTTTGCTGAGGTTGTTGCTGCGTGCTAGCCAGCTGTCCTCACCCGCGCAGAAGCGGGTCATTAGTGATGTGAGGGCTGCGATGGATTTCGGTTTTTCCTGTCCCAGGTGCCGGGCAAGCCACTCGTCGCGGATATTATGCTTGAAGGCCGCGAGGGCCTCCGCATCCGGACAGTCAACGATTTGGCTTTTCTTGGTTAAGAACCGTGTCCAGAATTGTCTGGCCGATTCGTCTGGCTGCTGAATTATGTGGCTTAGGTCATCAGCGTCTGGTGGTCGCACATACGTTCCTTGGAAGTTATCGAGGAATGCGGCTTCCAGGTCTTCCCAACTCCCAATTGACTCTGCTGGCAAGCTGTTAAGCCAATGCCGGGCTGGTCCTTCAAGCTTGAGGGGTAGATATTTGATGGCGTGAAGATCGTCACTGCGGGCCATGTGGATGTGAAGGAGATAGTCTTCGATCGAAACCACGGGGTCTGTTGTGCCATCGTAAGATTCGATATTCACGGGTTTAAACCCTTCGGGGATTTGATGATCCATTACCTCATCTGTGAAGCATAGTTGGTGTGCGGCGCCTCTGTACTGGGTGATATCACGACGAAGCTCAAAAGAGCTTTGTCTGTTTTGTTCGGCCCGGCCGAACTTACTGTGTCCGGCGCGACGGTTGTTGTCACATACCGTGGGGCGCCCATGCGGTCCATAGATCGATCTTGATTGTCTTGGCTTATCCTCCAATATATCTCGCAAGTCCGGAGCGTTCCCCTGTGGCCTTGTGCTTTTCGAGAGATGCCGGGGTACGGGTCTAGTGAAGGGCCTAGAGGCCTCTCTGTCGCGACCACGGGGTGGTCGGTCAGCCGTATTGTCTCCTGGTGATGCGGGTTCATACGCTTCCTCCTCTAATCGGGGGAGCAGCTTGCGTTTAGGGTAGCTTTTGGAGGGGCGTTCGAGCTCATGCTCTTCGGCTGCGAGGACTTCAGTCCATCTGTCGGCTAGCAGATCTTGGTCAGCTCTAAGCTGTTGCTGCTTTTTTTGAGGCTGTTCGCCGTGGCCATAAGCCTGCGTTTAAAACGCTCTTGTTCGACGGGATCCTCAGGCACGACGAATTCATCATCGTCGAGGCTTGCTTCGTCTCCGGAGGGAGGCATATAATCTTCTACCTCTTCTTCTGCCGCTCTCTCATGAGGGCTGGCGTCTCCGTCCTCCTGCGCTGGATCTTGCTGGAGTGGGTTGTCTTCGGCACTGTCCGGTGTATTATTATCTCCGGTGCCAGAATCTTCATTCTTGCCGTGGCGGGATTTAGAGCGGCGCCGCCGACGCCGGCGCTTGGGCTGTTTCTTGGAGGGGTCATCCTCCGCTGTTCCTTCGCCATTCCCATCTTTTGGGATATCCACCATGTATATGTCATATGATGAGGTGGCTTTCCAGTGCCCGGTGGGTGCTGGTTCTTCGTCGTCCCCGGCATCGTCGTCCATACGGTCGATGTCTTCGGAGTCGTAGTCTAGCATGTCGGTTAGATCGTCGACAGCGGCTACCAAGTGGGTGGTGGGTGGGCTTTGAATTTCTTCGTCATCCGCATCCCAACCGTCCTGACCGCAGTCCGGCCAGGGCTCTCCTGATAATGAGAGACACTTTAGCGAACTCAAGATGTCGCCGAAAGGTGAGTGTTGAAAGATGTCCGCTGCGGTGAACTCCATGATCGGCGCCCAATCGGATTCGATCGGAGGGGGCGCGGGAGGTTCGGAGTCCGGCACCTCGGAGTCACGAGCTTTATAAGGGACAAGGTTAGTGTTCGGCTCTATCGCCGTAGAGGTTGCAGCCCCCGAGGCGGTGTCTAGCCATCCGTCCTCGATCTGCGCAGCCGGTTCCGAATTGAAGATCGGAGCGGGTTCGAGTGCGGCCTCCAGGGTACTGTCCGGCTACAGAGCTAAATCATGCTCGCCGTGACAGTGCGGCATGCTCGGCTGTGGCTCGAATCCATCGAGGATCAAGTCCCCGCGGATGTCAGCCGTGAAGTTCAAACTTCCAAATCTGACCTGACGGCCAGGGGCGTAGCTTTCGATCTGCTCCAGATGGCCAAGCGAATTGGCCCGCAGTGCAAAGCCGCTGAATACGAAGATCTGTCCGGGGAGAAAGGTCTCACCCTGGACTACGTCGTTGATGATGGTCGAAGAAGCCATCGAGCCTAGCGGTGACGACACAGAGGAACTCTCAATGAAAGCACCAATGTCAGTGTCAAAACCGGCGGATCTCGGGTAGGGGGTCCCGAACTGTGCGTCTAGGCGGATGGTAACAGGAGACAAGGGACATGATGTTTTACCCAGGTTCAGGCCCTCCTGATGGAGGTAAAACCCTACGTCCTGCTTGATTAATATTAATGATGTGTGTTACAAGAGTAGATCTACCACGAGATCAAGGAGGCTAAACCCTAGAAGCTAGCCTATGGTATGATTGTTGTTCGTCCTATGGACTAAAGCCATCCGGTTTATATAGACACCGGAGAGGGCTAGGGTTACACAAAGTCGGTTACAATGGTAGGAGATCTACATATCCGTATCGCCAAGCTTGCCTTCCACGCCAAGGAAAGTCCCATCCGGACACGGGACGAAGTCTTCAATCTTGTATCTTCATAGTCTTGGAGTCCGGCCGATCATGATAGTTTGGCTATCCGGACACCCCCTAGTCCGGAACTCCCTTAGCAAGACTACAACAAATGTGTTTGCCAGCATGCCCAGAGCTCAGAGGTCAGCTGCTGTGCCAGTGCCAGACACTAGAGCAACATCTTCAGCACCAGCTACTGCCCCTTCAGCTCCAGTGCAACCAGCTTCAGCATCAACTCCAGCACCCTCTACATCAACTGAAGCCTTCATCCAAGGATTCATCAGGACACCACCACCAGAAGATCAAGCCTGAGAGTCGATCTAGCACTATGCATTTTCTATGAACTTTTTGGTAACTTGTTGCCAAAGGGGGAGAAAAATGTATAGATCACAGGCTTCGAGAGAGAGAGTGTTGCTTTTGTTCTCTCTTGCTTTATTTGGTGGTTTTTCATTCTTTGTTTGCTTTTGGTTGAGATACTATGCTTGTGAGACATTGATGATCATGTGTTTGATCATAAGCTATACTTATGCATGCTTGATATTATTCTATCTATCTTATGTGATAACTCACTATGCTTGGTGATGAGTGCATGTATTCATTGTGTATTATTTTGAGCGCTCCACCAAGATGTATGTGACATGGAAGAGTAACCCATGAGCCTAATTCATTGTGCATTTGCAGTCCAAAGCAAATCTAAAACTATGCACAAATTTAGGGGGAGCTCTTGCTTATCACATACTTCTCAAAGCGACGATGTTATTTAAATTTTATTATCATTTGTCGAAGCTTTGATCTATATGTTGTCATCAATTACCAAAAAGGGGGAGATAGAAAGTGCAACTATCCCTAGGTGGTTTTGGTAATTCATAACAACATATAGCTCATTGAGCTAATGCTATTCCAAGAATATTGTTTCAGGAAAGCTCAATGAATGGCATGGCATGGATGATGAAAGTGGATCCCTCAAAATACTAAGGACAAAGGATTGGCTCAAGCTCAAAAGCTCAAGACTCTTCATTTTACATTTTAGTGATCCAAGATCACATTGAGTCTATAGGAAAAGCCAATACTATCAAGAAGGGATGAGGTGTTGCTTAATGAGCCTCTTGCTTCATGTGCTTAGTGATATGCTCCAAAACCCTCAACTACTTTCCCACATCCACAAATGACCTAAACCCAAAGCCAAAATCGGTCACACAGATTCTTTCTATCTGGCGCCACTGATTCCAAAATTCATAGCCACTGCCACAAACCCTAAGCAAATCGGTCTTACCGATAGGGATCTCGGTCTCACCGAGATGGGGTTGCAATCTCTTTGTTTCCCTTCGTAACGTTTCGGTCTAACCGAAGTGAGCGATCGGTCCCACTGAGATTGCAATGTAAACTCTCTGTTTCCTTTTTGTAACATTTTGGTCTCACCGAAAAGAGCAAATCGGTCCCACCGAGTTTACCTGACCAACTCTCTGGTTAGCTAATTACAAAAATTGATCTCACCGAGTTTGTGTAATCGGTCTCACCGAGATTATGTTATGCCCTAACCCTAAACGAATCGGTCTCACCGAGATGCATGTCAGTCCCACCGAAAATCACTAACGGTCACTAGGTTTATTAAATCGGTCCGACCGAGTTTAACTATTCGGTCCCACCGAGTTTGGTAAATTGTGTGTAACGGTTAGATTTTGTGTGGAGGCTATATATACCCCTCCACCTCCTCTTCATTCGTGGAGAGAGCCATCAGACTAAACCTACACTTCCAACTTACCATTTCTGAGATAGAACCACCTACTCATGTGTTGAGGCCAAGATATTCCATTCCTACCATATGAATCTTGATCTCTAGCCTTCCCAAGTTGCTTTGCACTCAAACCCTCTTTCCACCAGATCCAAATCCTATGAGAGAGAGTTGAGTGTTGGGGAGACTATCATTTGAAGCACAAGAGCAAGGAGTTCATCACCAATGCACCATTTGTTACTTCTTGGAGAGTGGTGTCTCCTAGATTGGCTAGGTGTCACTTGGGAGCCTCCGACAAGATTGTGGAGTTGAACCAAGAAGTTTGTAAGGGCAAGGAGATCGCCTACTTCGTGAAGATCTACCGCTAGTGAGGCAAGTCCTTCGTGGGCGACGGCCATGGTGGGATAGACAAGGTTGCTTCTTCGTGGACCCTTCGTGGGTGGAGCCCTCCGTGGACTCGCGCAGCCGTTACCCTTCGTGGGTTGAAGTCTCCATCAATGTGGATGTACAATAGCACCACCTATCGGAACCACGCCAAAAACATCCGTGTCTCCAATTGCGTTTGAATCCTCCAAACCATTCCCTTTACTTTCTTGCAAGTTGCATGCTTTAATTTCCGCTGCCTATACACTCTTTGCATGCTTGCTTGAATTGTGTGCTGATTGCTTGACTTGTCCTAAAGTAGCTAAAATCTGCCAAACTCTAAAATTGGGAAAAGGTTAAGTTTTTAATTGGTAAGTAGTCTAATCACCCCCCCTCTAGACATACTTCAAGGTCCTACACTATTGCATCATACATCTCTTTTAGGATAATTCCACCATTTTGAGGTAGATATCCCAGGTTCATCTTTAGAAGCCTCACAACGGCAGACGGGATTTTCTATAGATTGTACCGATATTACTAGATAAATCAATGTACAAGGACATAAAACATCGAAAATAGCAAACAAAACCATGGCAGTGGATCAAAACAAATATTCAATGACTAACCAGGCGGCCATTTATGACATTGGTGACGTTTAGACGCTGCACAAAGGGTACGGTGGGGAAGTCATCAGACTCAAACACATAGTATATCATCTGTCCAAATTGTCTGTATGAGAGGTTTACGCCTCGACCAAACACTGTTTTCACAATGTACTCCCTTTTCGAGTCATTTAGAAAATCAAGAGCTGCATGGAAAAAAATAACTCATTTTCAAACAAATTTGTTTAAACAGATGAACTTGGTATTTAAGTTTAAAAGGAATGGTTAAATTCAATGCACGTGATCAAGTTGGGATGATAATCAACAGAATCGCATAAAACATTTTCGAAATAACTTTGACTGTAACCATGACACTCATTTAATGGACAGGGGTAGGAGCACCAAAGTATGATGATAAATGTAATTGATAAAACATGATGGAAGTTGGTGCACTTACCTAGTGATGGTTTGGGAAGGGGCCTGTGACCTCCTCGAGAATCACTGAGTCTCAGATCTATCTCAATGGATAGACTCCCGGTATCCAGGTTTATGATTATTAGATCTCGATAACGAAGATCATAGTCACTAATTAACTTTTCCCAGCCAGGTCCATGAATCTTTGACCGGTTAGGTTCATTGGTGATGCAGATCTCATATGACAGATCATCATTGGTGATCAGTACTGGATTCCTTTGCTTTCCTTCTTCTTGAAATGCTTGTTGTTTCCACTGATAGATTGAAGAAGTGACTTGCTACCTGCAATAGCATGGCACATACTACGCAAGAAAAAAAAATCAAACCGGCAAGAAGGAATCCTTGAATACCGACATGTATAACCAAGACAGACAGCGCTTATCATATATGTACCAATTCTCTTCAACGGGTTGCTATTTGATAAAACAAGGTACATAAAAAATTGAAGATGTATCATCAAATGCTTAAATGTAGGCATTCCATTACAACAATATGCTAGAAACTTTCATTTCCTTGATCAAAAAGATACACTAGTTGGTAGTAAGTGATGGGCAGCATGGGGTGGAAAACATTTCTCCTTACCAGGCATGTCTTGAAGCATCGAGGAAGATGCACTGTTATCGCACTATGAAAAACTCCTGACTCCAATCCAGGGCAGCCGAAGTTGGTACATATATCACAACACATAGTTTCCCCTAGAATACGTTGCAAAACAACGGTTATATGAAATCCTCAACACAAGGAAAATTTTATTATCTTGAAAAACTATTCGTCTAAACCGCCAATTTTACATAAATAGTCGTTCGCAAGCAATTTCCTAAAAAGACATGTGCACAACTTTTGATTAGAAGGTGAGCAGTAGATATGGCATATGTAATAACAGAGGAAATATGAAATTAATTAAATTAGTATTTTATTTTCCAAAAATGGTTGCTTAATTCATCACAATTCAGTATTGACTATTTTTAGAGGAGTTCACAATCTTGGTTGTCAATGTCAATCAGTGAAAGGATTTCTGCTTCTTGGTTTTAAAAGCAGCTTTAGCAAATGTATATTTCAAGACAAGACAGGCAAAGAGGAGAAACAATAGTCTATCAACAGGCGGCTCAAAGGAGTGTTTGTAACATTAAAATTATATGTAAATTTGTCAGGACCCCGACTCGATGTCACATCGATCTAGCTGGTAACACCTCATATCACTTTGCGGCCTCACGCACGGTATTCCCACGGGTGTCGTCTTACCTTTTCCCGGGACCGTTTGCGCCTTTTGGCTCACGTATATGATAGTGTCGCTAGCATCCATATGATAAAGAGCCCGGGCTGACATGACTAGTCGTAAACCCAAAGTGGCACAGACTTACAGGGACAGGCATCCATGACCCAGCTTCGAACGTGTCGGTCATCAGCAAGTGGGTCCGGGCTGTAGCACTGGGCTAGCAGGACTCCGGTAATCCGGGCTGTAGCGGGCTAACAGGACTCCGGTACTCAAAGCGTGACATTTCCCCGAAGGGACAGACACAGGAACGAAGAAGGACACATGTCGGCCAGCCTAAGTGTTCCAGAGCAGTAGCAAGCTACCATGGCTCAGCGGTAACACTAGGAGACATTTCCCGGTAAGAGAGGCTACTAAAGATAAACAACTAGATAGTCAGATCCCACACATACCAAGCATTTCAATCATACACACAATATGCTCGATATGTGCAAATACAACGAAGCATCACAACATGACTCTACGACACAAGTACTTTATTTAAGGCTCAGTGATCCATACATAACATACACAAAGGTACGGGTCTCACGACCCGACATACAAGTCATACAGTCATACAAACCAGCAGCGGAAGTAACTTGTCTGAGTACAGACAACTAGTAAAATAAAAGAGGCTTGGAAAGCCTAGCTATACTACGTGGTCCTTCACAAGCTCAGGGTCACCACCTGGGTCTTTAGCCTATTCGTTGATGTCAACGTCTACATAGAACCCATCAGAAGGGGTTGCAGCGTCTTCTGTAAAAATGTAGATTATAGCAACATGAGTACAAAGGTACTCAGCAAGACTTACATCAGATCCTACATACATGCATAGTATCAAAAGGGTTGGTGGAGTTATTGCAGCAAGCCAGCTTTGACTCTTGGCTAGGCTATCCTACGATAATCCAACTTGAAATGATTTTGCGCACATGAGTCCACTACTCACCACTTCAATACACTACCGAGGATCCACCTCCGTCTTCCTACGGAAGAGCCATCCTCGGCACTCACACTTGTCTTGAGGCTTTTAACAGTTTCCATTTACTTGTCTATGAACTGTATAGGCAACCAAGTAGTCCTTTACCGCGGACGCGGCTATTCGAATAGATTATGATAACCCTGCAGGGGTGTACTTCTTCATACATGTTTCCACCACTTAGCGTCTGCACACGACATGTGCTCGGCAGACTTCAAGCGAAAGCCGACGTGGGTGTAGACCACGACCTACCTAAACACTTAAGCCTCTAGTCCAGGTTTATCGCCTATTCAGGTTCCATCCGCAGGGAGTCCGGCCGGGGTTTCCCATACGGCCCCGAACGATGTGAACAGGGTTCCCGAGATACCTAACGGGTATTCGGTACACCGTGCCACGTACCTACCGCATCACAGCCCACCCCTACGGTCAGCGCTGTCCACGGCCTCCAGTAGGCTACAAACACCAGAAACTACTTGCAACTCCTGGACAGAGAGCTAGGGTGAATAAGAAGTCGAGCGGGGTCATATTTCAGGGTCCAATGCATGGTAGTAGCTGTATCTTAAATCACGCATACAGATCTCAGTGCTTAAGGTCGGCTTCAATGAAACAACCCACCATGTACTCCTACATGGCCTCTCATCGATACCTTTACCAAATCGTGTTCACCACACCACTCTCATTACCGAGATAAACATTTCACTCTAGCCCATCACCCAGATGAACCAGACCTGACACGACTCTAAGCATAGCAGGCATAGCAAGGTAGGAACAACACATACATATGGCTCAAACAACTCCTACACATGCTAGTGGGTTTCATCTAGTTACTGTGGCAATGACAGGTCATGCAGAGGAAATGGGTTCAACTACCGTAGCACACAGCAGTTTGAAACGCGTTGTCTTAATGCAGTAAAAGAGAGCAGGAGCGAGAACATGGGATTGTATCGATATGATCAAATGGTTGGTTGCTTGCCTGATGGTTCGGTGCACGGATACGGTTCTTCGTTAGGGTAATCACGGTACTCCTCGGGGACAGAACCTGTCGCAAAGGGCATCGATACACAAGCATCACCAAACAATGTGCAACAATATGATGCATGCATGAAACATGGCAATATGAGTGTATTGGGCTAATGCAACTAAAGCCAGAAGGGTTTGAACAAATTTGAATCAAAGATTCAAATTCCAAATTCAAATATGGCCTTTTAAAGTGCCTTTTCTTGTTCTGCTTAAAACATCAATTTAACTTGTTTGATCATGCATGAAAATAGTACAGATGGATAGATTGGATTTTTCTGATCATTTTTCATATATAATTTGTCCAATTTGGAGTTACAGAATAAAAGTTATGAATTTTTGAAGTTTAAATAATATTCTGGAATTTCCTGATTTAAATTAAATCCAGAAAATCAATTACTGCGTCAGCCTGACGTCAGTGTGACGTCAGCAGGTCAACGGAACTGGTCCAGGTCAAACCTGACAGTGGGTCCCGCATGTCAGGGTGATTATTTTAATTAAAACTTAATTAAAACTAATCCTATTTAATTAACAGGGCTGGGCCCCACCTGTCATTGACTCAGGGGAGTCAACCAGGGCCCACCCGTGGTCAAACCCGGGTCGGCTGCACCGGCGTTTAGCCGCCGGCGAGCCCGACGCGACGGCGGAAGTGGTTTTGGCCATTTCGGCCACCAAATGGGCCGCGGAGACCACCGGAGGGAAGCTGAGGACAAACCGCAGCTCTTGGCGGAGTCCGTTGAGGTCGGGATGGCCGGAGTTGGCGCCGTCGACGACTTTGGCGGCCACCGGGGTTCGGTCGGAGGTGAACTTGGCGCTAGAGGGTTCGGTGAGGCTCGTGGAGTAGCTAGCTAGGTGCTGCGGAACTTGGTGAGTAAGATGGACACCATCTTGTGGCCGGAGGATGACCGGGAGCACGTCGGCGACGAGCTCCACGGCGGTGGGTGCGGTTGAGCTCCGGGAGGTTGCTACACGGCTCGGGAGCAAGAACGGAAGGGAGGGGAAGATGGCTAAGCTCACAGTGAGTGCGACGGAGTTCTTGGTGCGGCCGGAGATGGACCGGAGCGACGACGGCGTTGAAGGGGATCTCCGGCGACGGTGAGCTCGGGCGAGGTCGGTGCGGTGGTCTCGGGCGTTGCGAGCGCTCGGGGCTCGGCTGCTCGATGAAGTGGACAGCGGCGGAGCTCCTGGACACGGTGAGACGGCGTGGGGTGGTCGGAGGGCGTGGCTACGGCGAGGGGGTGGCGGCGATGGCGTCGGCCATGGCTGGGGCGTGCGAGGGGGAGGAGCTGGAGAGGAGAGGGGGTGTCTGGTGAAGGAAATATGCCCTAGAGGCAATAATAAAGTTATTATTTATTTCCTTATATCATGATAAATGTTTATTATTCATGCTAGAATTGTATTAACCGGAAACATAATACATGTGTGAATACATAGACAAACAGAGTGTCACTAGTATGCCTCTACTTGACTAGCTCGTTAATCAAAGATGGTTATGTTTCCTGACCATGAACAATGAGTTGTTATTTGATTAACGAGGTCACATCATTAGTTGAATGATCTGATTGACATGACCCATTCCATTAGCTTAGCACCTGATCGTTTAGTATGTTGCTATTGCTTTCTTCATGACTTATACATGTTCCTATGACTATGAGATTATGCAACTCCCGTTTACCGGAGGAACACTTTGGGTACTACCAAACGTCACAACGTAACTGGGTGATTATAAAGGAGTACTACAGGTGTCTCCAATGGTCGATGTTGGGTTGGCGTATTTCGAGATTAGGATTTGTCACTCCGATTGTCGGAGAGGTATCTCTGGGCCCTCTCGGTAATACACATCACATAAGCCTTGCAAGCATTACAACTAATATGTTAGTTGTGAGATGATGTATTACGGGACGAGTAAAGAGACTTGCCGGTAACGAGATTGAACTAGGTATTGGATACCGACGATCGAATCTCGGGCAAGTAACATACCGATGACAAAGGGAACAACGTATGTTGTTATGCGGTCTGACCGATAAAGATCTTCGTAGAATATGTAGGAGCCAATATGGGCATCCAGGTCCCGCTATTGGTTATTGACCGGAGACGTGTCTCGGTCATGTCTACATTGTTCTCGAACCCGTAGGGTCCGCACGCTTAAGGTTACGATGACAGTTATATTATGAGTTTACATGTTTTGATGAACCGAAGGAGTTCGGAGTCTCGGATGAGATCGGGGACATGACGAGGAGTCTCGAAATGGTCGAGACGTAAAGATTCATATATTGGATGATATGGTTAGGCCAAGGGGTCAAGCCCATGAGGCTTTAGATCGATGCAAAAAGGAGTTTTGCGGAGGCCAGGGGGCCAAACGCCGGAGACCCTGGCGTCTGGCCCTGGGCCAGACGCTGAGGCCCATGGCGTCTGGGCCAGACGCCAAGGATTGTGGCGTTTGGTCCTGGAGTCCGAGTGGGACTCTTGCCTTTCGGGCAAAACCGATTTTGAGGAGGCTTTTGCTCCAAGTTTCGACCCCGGGGCTCAACATATAAATAGAGGGGCAGGGCTAGCACCAAAGACACAACAAGTTGATCCACGTGATCTATTCCTTAGCCGTGTGCGGTGCCCCCTGCCACCATATACCTCGATAATACTGTAGCGGAGTTTAGGCGAAGCCCTGCTGCTGTAGTTCATCAAGATCGTCACCACGCCGTCGTGCTGACGGAACTCTTCCCCGACACTTTGCTGGATCGGAGTCCGGGGATCGTCATCGAGCTGAACGTGTGCTCGAACTCGGAGGTGCCGTAGTTTCGGTGCTTGATCGGTTGGATCGTGAAGACGTACGACTACTTCCTCTACGTCGTGTCATTGCTTCCGCAGTCGGTCTGCGTTGGGTACGTAGACAACACTCTCCTCTCGTTGCTATGCATCACATGATCCTGTGTGCGCGTAGGAAAATTTTTGAAATTACTACGAAACCCAACAACGAGTCCACTATTCACCACTTCAATACACTACCGAGGATTCACCTCCGTCCTCCTACGGAGGAGCCATCCTCGGCACTCACACTTATCTTGAGGCTTTTAGTAGTTTCCATTTACTTGTCTATGAACTGTATAGGCAACCAAGTAGTCCTTTACCGCGGACGCGGCTATTCGAATAGATCATGTTAACCCTGCAGGGGGTACTTCTTCATACACGCTCTCACCACTTACCGTCGTTTACACGACATGTACTCGGCAACCTTCAAGCGGAAGCCCAACGTGGGTGTCGGCCACGACCTACCTAATCACCTAAGCCTCCAGTCCAGGTTTATCGCCTATTCAGGTTCCATCCGCAGGGAGTCCGGCCGAGGTTTCCCATACGGCCCCGAACGATGTGAACAGGGTTCCCGAGATACCTAATGGGTATTCGGTACACCGTGCCACGTACCTACCGCATCACAGCCCACCCCTACGGTCAGCGCTGTCCACGGCCTCCAGTAGGCTACAAACACCAGAAACTACTTGCAACTCCTGGACGGAGAACTAGGGTGAATAAGAAGCCGAGAGGGTCCATTGGTTTCGGGCCCAATGCATGGTAGTAGCTGATTCTTAAATCACACATACAGATCTCAGTGCTTAAGGTCGGCTTCAATGAAACAACCCACCATGTACTCCTACATGGCCTCTCATCGATACCTTTACCAAATCGTGTTCACCACACCACTCTTATTACCGCCATAAACATTTCACTCTAGCCCATCACCCAGATGAACCAGACCTGACACGACTCTAAGCATAGCAGGCATAGCAAGGTAGGAACAACACATACATATGGCTCAAACAACTCCTACACATGCTAGTGGGTTTCATCTAGTTACTGTGGCAATGACAGGTCATGCAGAGGAAATGGGTTCAACTACCGTAGCACACAGCAGTTTGAAACGCGTTGTCTTAATGCAGTAAAAGAGAGCAGGAGCGAGAACATGGGATTGTATCGATATGATCAAATGGTTGGTTGCTTGCCTGATGGTTCGGTGCACGGATACGGTTCTTCGTTAGGGTAATCACGGTACTCCTCGGGGACAGAACCTGTCGCAAAGGGCATCGATACACAAGCATCACCAAACAATGTGCAACAATATGATGCATGCATGAAACATGGCAATATGAGTGTATTGGGCTAATGCAACTAAAGCCAGAAGGGTTTGAACAAATTTGAATCAAAGATTCAAATTCCAAATTCAAATATGGCCTTTTAAAGTGCCTTTTCTTGTTCTGCTTAAAACATCAATTTAACTTGTTTGATCATGCATGAAAATAGTACAGATGGATAGATTGGATTTTTCTGATCATTTTTCATATATAATTTGTCCAATTTGGAGTTACAGAATAAAAGTTATGAATTTTTGAAGTTTAAATAATATTCTGGAATTTCCTGATTTAAATTAAATCCAGAAAATCAATTACTGCGTCAGCCTGACGTCAGTGTGACGTTAGCAGGTCAACGGAACTGGTCCAGGTCAAACCTGACAGTGGGTCCCGCATGTCAGGGTGATTATTTTAATTAAAACTTAATTAAAACTAATCCTGTTTAATTAACAGGGCTGGGCCCCACCTGTCATTGACTCAGGGGAGTCAACCAGGGCCCACCCGTGGTCAAACCCGAGTCGGCTGCACCGGCGTTTAGCCGCCGGCGAGCCCGACGCGGCGGCGGAAGTGGTTTTGGTCATTTCGGCCACCAAACGGACTGCGGAGACCACCGGAGTGGAGCTGAGGCCAACCCGCAGCTCTTGGCGGAGCCCGTTGGGGTCGGGGTGGCCGGAGTCGACGGCGGCGAGCTCGGCTGCGGCCGCCGGGGTTCGGTCGTGCACGGGAACGGTGCTGGAGCTCGAAGTCGAGCAAAGCGAGGCGCTAGGGATGCTCTACGGGGTCGTGCGAACTTGTTGGACTCGCCGGGGTGACCAAATGGTCACCGGAGCTGCGTCGACGGCGAGCTCGGCGACGGCGGAGGTTCGGCCGTGGTGGGGAGGTGGCTACGGTGAGGAAACGAGGGGAAGGAGAGGGGGAAGCGGTGGCGTAGCTCACCGCGGTTGCAGTGGGCGTCGAAGCGGGCTCGGGGACGCACTGGAGACGGCGAATTCGACGGCGACGGTGGTCGGAGCCCGAAGAGGGGAACGGCGACGTGGCGGCGATGCAGGGCTTCCGGGGAGCTGTGGAGCGGTGGGGAGGAAGAGGGAGTCGAGGCGGAGCTCCTGAGCTAGTCGGGGGAGCGAGGGGTGGTCGGAGACGGTGGCTATGGCGAACGGCGGCGAGTGTGGTGTTCGGCCGGGCGAGAGAGAGAGCGAGGGAGAGGAGAGGAGAGCCGGGGGAGAGTGAGAGAGAGCAGGGGGGAGGGCGTGGCGTCGTCCAGGGAGTCGAGCGAGGAGGGAAGGCCAGGCAAGCAGGCGAGCAGGTGGCGTGGCGCGGTGGCCGTGCGCGCGCGCCGGCCACACTCCCCTCCCTCTGTCGGGGCGAAGACGACAGAGGAGGGAGGTGGGCTGGGCCGGCTGCCGGCTGGGCCAGCCAGCTGGCTAGGCCGCACAGTGGAGGAGCCCAGGTAAGCTCCTCCTGTTATATATTTTTCTGTTTTTGTTTTATTTAATATATCTGCAACTTTGTTGAATTAAATAAAATACCTAGGCAAGTTCAAAAATCACCAAACTATTCCTGGCCCATAGTTGGATTATTTCCAACATGAAACATTTTAGTTTGGAGATATTTGAGCATTTAAATATTTTATATTATTTTAAATGCCCAAATTCAAATATTTATGAATTAATTCAAAAACCCTAAGATGGCCTAGGAAAATGTGCACCACTTTTGGCAGAGGTTCTGAACCAAGACAAAAATGATGGGCATTTTAGAAGGGCATTTCAGGTTCATTGAAGATTATTTTAGTAAACCCTAGTTGGTTTCAGAGGGGACTGGGGGTTCTGTCATCCCCATTTCAAGTTTCTGATGAAAGAGTAAACATGATGCAACACTCTAATGCATGACTAGCTAGGTTGTGACAACTCACCCCCACTCAAAAGAATCTCGTCCCGAGATTTGGGTTCCTCCGGGAAGAAGGCGGGGTACTCGAGTCGAAGACGATCCTCCCTTTCCCAAGTTGCTTCATCCTCAGAATGGTGCGACCATTGAACCTTGAGAAACTTGATATTATGACGTCGGGTGGTACGTTCGGCCTGATCGAGGATACGAACGGGGTACTCTCGATATGTAAGATTATCTTGGAGATCAAGCGTTTCGTGGTCCACTTCACGGATAGGATCCGAGAAGCAACGCCTGAGTTGAGAAACGTGGAAGACATCGTGAACTCTGGAGAGGTGCGGAGGTAGTTCCAACTGGTAGGCAACTTCTCCTCGTTTGGCAAGAATGCGAAAAGGTCCAATGTAACGAGGAGCCAATTTGCCTTTGATACCGAAACGATGGGTTCCCTTCAGAGGGGTGACCCGAAGATAAGCCTTCTCGTCAACCTCGAAAGTCATAGCCTTATGTTTTCGGTCATATTGACTCTTTTGACGAGATTGGGCTGTTTTCAACTTTTCACGAACGATACGAACTTGCTCTTCTGCTTCCTGAATCATATCCGGGCCAAAGAATTGTCTTTCCCCGGTCTCTGACCAGTTAAGGGATGTTCGACACCGTCGTCCATAGAGAACTTCAAAAGGGGCTTTACCCAAGCTAGATTGATAGCTGTTGTTATAAGCGAATTCGGCAAATGGAAGGCACTTCTCCCAGTCCATTCCGAATGAGATAACAGAGGCTCGAAGCATGTCTTCTAGAATTTGGTTGACGCGTTCCACTTGACCACTCGACTGAGGGTGGAAAGCGGTGCTAAAGGAGAGACGAGTTCCCATAGCATTTTGGAAACTTTCCCAAAATCGAGAGGTGAAAAGACTTCCTCGATCCGAGTTAATTTCCAAAGGAACACCATGAAGAGACACTATTCGGGAGATGTATAAGTCTGCCAGTTGACTAGCGGTTATACTCTCACGAACAGGTAAGAAATGGGTTACTTTGGAAAGACGATCGACCACGACGAAAATAGCATTATTCCCTCTCTTGGTCCTGGGAAAACCGGTAATGAAATCCATACCAATTTTATCCCATTTCCATTCAGGAATAGATAGGGGTTGAAGGGTGCCAGCAGGCCGTTGATGCTCTGCTTTTACACGACGACAGACGTCGCAATTAGCAATATACTGAGCAATTTCTCTCTTCATCCTAGTCCACCAGAACCTCTGGCGTAGGTCCTGATACATCTTAGTACTACCGGGATGAATAGTGAGAGGAGATTCATGAGCCTCCTTAAGGATCAACTGCCGTAGATGCTGGTTCTTGGGAACCACTAGACGGTTCTCAAAGTACACAACACCATGATCATTTGTGGAGAAACAACTAGCACCTCCGCTAGCAATGTTCTCCTTGATCTTAGCAATTCCCTTATCTCGCTTCTGGGCAGCAATGATTTGATCCGTAAGAGTAGGTTTCGCCACCAAGGTGGAGAGAAATCCTCGAGGAACAATGTGAAGGTTAAGCTTCCGAAATTCCTCATGGAGAAGCGGTTGACTTTGTTGTAACATCAGATTGTTACAATAAGATTTACGACTTAGCGCATTAGCCATGACGTTGGCTTTCCCTGGGGTGTAGGTTATTCCTAAGTCGAAGTCTGTGATCAATTCAACCCAACGTCTCTGCCTGAGATTCAAATCCGGTTGGGTGAAAATATACTTCAGACTTTGGTGATCAGTGAATATTTCGCAACGATTACCGAGGAGGTAATGTCGCCAGGTCTTAAGTGCATAGACTACGGCTGCAAGCTCTAGATCATGAGTAGGATAATTCTCCTCATGTGGGTGCAATTGCCGTGAAGCGTAGGCAATTACGTGTCAATCTTGCATGAGAATGCAACCTAGTCCTTGTCGCGAGGCGTCGCAGTAGATAACAAAGTCCTTAGAGAAGTCTGGCGGTACCAGTACGGGAGCAGAAGTCAGGCGTCTTTTCAGTTCCTGAAAGCTGTGCTCACATTGTGGAGTCCATTCGAACTTCTTATCTTTCTTGAGGAGTTCGGTTAGGGGTTTAGCAACCTTGGAGAAGTTCTCGACAAAGCGACGACAATAGCTCGCTAAGCCCAGAAAGCTCCGAACTTGCTTGACCGATTCAGGTGGAGTCCAGTTAAGGACGGCTTGAACTCGCTCAGGGTTAACAGCAATACCTTTACCAGATATTACATGACCCAGATAGGTCACTTCTGACAACCAGAATTCACATTTAGAAAATTTGGCATAAAGGCGATGCTCTCGGAGTTTCTGCAACACTAGCCTTAGATGTTCGGCATGTTCTTCCTCGTTCTTGGAGTAGATGAGTATATCATCGAGGTAGACCACGACGAATTTATCCAAATACTCCATGAAGATTGAGTTCATTAACCGAGAAAAGGTGGCTGGAGCGTTGGTTAAATCGAAGGACATGACGGTGTACTCGTATTGGCCATAACGAGTAACAAAGGCCGTTTTAGGAATGTCCCCGTTTCTGATTTTGATTTGATGGTAGCCCAACCTCAAATCCATTTTGGAGAAGATTGAGGATCCAGCGAGCTGATCGTACAGGTCGTTGATCCTGGGAAGTGGATATTTGTTCTTGATTGTGACCAAGTTGACAGGTCGGTAATCTACAACCATCCGGTCCGTACCATCCTTCTTCTTGACGAATAGGACGGGGCAAGCCCACGGAGAAGAGCTAGGTCGGATGAAACCCTTTTTCAAGGACTCATCGAGTTGTTTCTTAAGTTCGGCTAGTTCTAGGGGTGCCATCTTATAAGGTCTTCTAGCAATCGGAACGGTTCCTGGAATGAGGTCTATTACAAATTCAACATCCCTGTCAGGTGGAACACCTGGCAATTCCTCTGGAAAGACATCCGGGAAGTCACGGACTACCGGAACGTCCTCAAGGTCTGGCAAAGGGCTGGCGTTAAGAGAATATAATTGTCGCTTGGCTATTCGGGTCAAGACATTGACTATCTTCCCCGAAGGATGGGTGAGTTGAACAGTCCTAGAGAAGCAATCGATTTGGGCATGATGAGCCGACATCCAGTCCATACCCAGAATGATATTAATATCTGAAGATTTAAGGGCTATCAAAGACGCAAGGAAAACAAGTCTGTCGACTTGGATTTCATTCCCATGGCTTACTCTAGAAGTTTGCCATTTGGATCCCGGAGTTTGGATTACCATAGAGGTTGGCATATCACCGAATGCGATGTTATGCAAGCGAGCATAATTTTCAGATATAAAAGAATGAGAGGCTCCTGTATTGAAAAGAACAGATGCCGGGTGGCAGTTAACAAGAAGCGTACCGAGAACGACGTTGGGATCCTCTTGAGCTTCTTCGGCAGAGATACAGTTGACATGGCCACGCGAAGCGGTGACCGGTTTAGCATGAAAAACTTTCCCTGTCGGCTTGCCACGGCCAACAGCTTTAGCAGATTGATTGGGGTTGGTCTGGGGACACTCACGCATATAGTGACCAGATTCCCCACACTTGAAACAAGTCACGGAACTGGTACGTGGAGGAGCATTGTTAGTTGGACCCCCATAGGGCTTGGCTGGAGCAGACTGTTGAACGGGGCGAGGCGCCTGGAAGGATGGCCTCGGTGTGAACCTGGGTGGCAGGGCGGTGTTGGGTACCCACACGCGGCGCTTCTGAGGACCAGCACCGGATGAGGAACCCGTGTCACGTCCATGCTTGCGTGTTGCGTCATAGTCAGTCTGACCAGTTTCAGCACTGATGGCTTTGTTGACAAGTTTCGAAAAAGATGTGCACTCATGCAGACGGAGGTCACGGCGAAGCTCAGGACTAAGGCCCTTACGGAACCTTGCTTGCTTCTTGGCGTCAGTAGACACTTCCTCAGTTGCATATCGGGCGAGATTACCAAACTCCCTGCTATAGGCATCCACAGAAAGTCGGCCTTGGGTGAAACTGCAAAATTCTTCACGTTTACGGTCCATGAGACCCTCCGGAATGTGATGTTCACGGAAAGCCTCGCTGAACTCAGCCCAAGTAGTGACATGGCCCGCTGGGCGCATAGCTCCATAATTCTCCCACCATAGACTGGCGGGGCCTTCAAGATGATATGCAGCAAAGGTGACCTTGTCAGCCTCCGCTACCAGCGCAGAACGCAGCTTATGGGAGATACTGCGAAGCCAGTCATCAGCGTCGAGAGGCTCGACGGAGTGGTGGAACGTGGGTGGATGCAATTTGATAAAATCACTGAGTGACACCACGTTAGCCCTCTGATGGTGGGCTGTATTCTGTTCAATACGCTCCAACAAACGGTTCGTCTCCCGCTTGTTTCTCTCAGCTTCCATCATCACCTCGGCTAGTGAAGGAGGATGAGGCAGATTTACATCCCTGGCTTCACTGCCTTCGGCCTGCTCTTGAGAAGCAAGGTTAGCGCGCGTGTTGACCATCCTAGGTAAACAAGACGATGATTTAGTTAGGGTGGTAAAATTCCAACATAGGATTCATAATGTAAGAAATAACTCGGAATGCAAGATGATCATCCGTATGACATGGTAGATACAGAAACTGCTTCTTTTATTCCATCGTCATACACACCATACAGGGTTTAGTACAAGGCCAAATAAAGTACTATTACGGTGAAAAGAGGATTACATCTCATCGGAGGCATTCCAAGCTCCTATACATTATTTTTCTACACCTCCGGAAGGAGTACAAACTAGGTCATATCCCACGAGTCACGCGGGACGATAGACGACACAGCTAGTGCGAACTAGTGATACTACCACTAACTCAGACCGATCCGTAGTAGTCCTCGTAAAAGTCACCTCCATAGCCTGGGAGTTCAACATGATCATCCGGGAACAGACGGTCTCGCGGAGCTTGTGGACCATAGGGGCTAGGATGAGGCCTTGGACCAACAAACGGTGGCCTGCGGGGACCGCGAGGTGGGGTGATGCCTCCTACATCACGCCAAACCATCACGTCTGGCAGAGCAGATCTCACAGGATAGAGATCGCGCATATCTGAATATCCAGCTTGCACCGCCGGTGCGAACCGAGTCAAAGTGGCCCAGTGGTCAGCACGGGTGTTGAAGAGCTCTAGCCTTAAGGCCCGATTTTCTCGGTCCTTATCCTCGAGCATCTCAGCAGTGGTGCGAGTCCGTGAATCCTCCTGAGTGGGGTCAGCATAGATAGCCTGGAGATACCCTTGTGCTCCCGGAAGTGATCCTGGCATATACCGGAAATCAGAGTCCCGAAATATACCAGATCTGACTCGCATAATGGTCATCATAGAGTAGGCGGCGTCCTGCACAGCCATCTCAATGGTAACCCCGAGTCCATAAGAGCAGTGAAGAGGCTCGGTGGATCCAGGATAAGACGGAAATATCCTGACAGTGCAGAGATACTGGCTCTGATTAAAATCTCGGAATTGCTCTTCGACCGTGTACTCGGGATACCAGCGATATCCAGCCTCAGTCATTACCCTGACCAACTTAGCAGTATGGCCGGGTACATCTAGGCATCGAGTCAGGCGAACCACTTGATTGAGGTCGCGAGTGGCCATCTGAAAGCACAATCATAATGCAAGGGCATTAGAATTTCTAGCAAAATTTCGGCAGCATAACAGCTGTAAATGCTCAAGAAGGATTTTGAGACATTTGACAAAGGATTTCATACACACTCAACATCATCATATCAAAGTTCTGAATCCATTCTGGCAACATAATGTGGTAGTAGAACTGAACTAGGCTGGTAACCATCAAACTTATAAGGTACTACTGATTAGTAACTCGTGATCCTGATAGAGAGAACAGATCCTAATTCCTTAACCCCCGGTGGAAGAAAGGACTGACTCAGATCAGAAAGTCATAAGGTAAAGGAGTAAAAAGAGCCTTACGTTCCATCCCACAAACAATTCCCCTACATATAACTAAAGAATTTCTAGACTCAACATCGACCAGTTTGGCTTGGAGAACCTACAGGCAGTCCGGCTCTGATGCCAACGCTGTCAGGACCCCGACTCGATGTCACATCGATCTAGCTGGTAACACCTCATATCACTTTGCGGCCTCACGCACGGTATTCCCACGGGTGTCGTCTTACCTTTTCCCGGGACCGTTTGCGCCTTTTGGCTCACGTATATGATAGTGTCGCTAGCATCCATATGATAAAGAGCCCGGGCTGACATGACTAGTCGTAAACCCAAAGTGGCACAGACTTACAGGGACAGGCATCCATGACCCAGCTTCGAACGTGTCGGTCATCAGCAAGTGGGTCCGGGCTGTAGCACTGGGCTAGCAGGACTCCGGTAATCCGGGCTGTAGCGGGCTAACAGGACTCCGGTACTCAAAGCGTGACATTTCCCCGAAGGGACAGACACAGGAACGAAGAAGGACACATGCCGGCCAGCCTAAGTGTTCCAGAGCAGTAGCAAGCTACCATGGCTCAGCGGTAACACTAGGAGACATTTCCCGGTAAGAGAGGCTACTAAAGATAAACAACTAGATAGTCAGATCCCACACATACCAATCATTTCAATCATACACACAATATGCTCGATATGTGCAAATACAACGAAGCATCACAACATGACTCTACGACACAAGTACTTTATTTAAGGCTCAGTGAGCCATACATAACATACACAAAGGTACGGGTCTCACGACCCGACATACAAGTCATACAGTCATACAAACCAGCAGCGGAAGTAACTTGTCTGAGTACAGACAACTAGTAAAATAAAAGAGGCTTGGAAAGCCTAGCTATACTACGTGGTCCTTCACAAGCTCAGGGTCACCACCTGGGTCTTTAGCCTATTCGTTGATGTCAACGTCTACATAGAACCCATCAGAAGGGGTTGCAGCGTCTTCTGTAAAAATGTAGATTATAGCAACATGAGTACAAAGGTACTCAGCAAGACTTACATCAGATCCTACATACATGCATAGTATCAAAAGGGTTGGTGGAGTTATTGCAGCAAGCCAGCTTTGACTCTTGGCTAGGCTATCCTACGATAATCCAACTTGAAATGATTTTGCGCACACGAGTCCACTACTCACCACTTCAATACACTACCGAGGATCCACCTCCGTCTTCCTACGGAAGATCCATCCTCGGCACTCACACTTGTCTTGAGGCTTTTAACAGTTTCCATTTACTTGTCTATGAACTGTATAGGCAACCAAGTAGTCCTTTACCGCGGACGCGGCTATTCGAATAGATTATGATAACCCTGCAGGGGTGTACTTCTTCATACATGTTTCCACCACTTAGCGTCTGCACACGACATGTGCTCGGCAGACTTCAAGCGAAAGCCGACGTGGGTGTAGACCACGACCTACCTAAACACTTAAGCCTCTAGTCCAGGTTTATCGCCTATTCAGGTTCCATCCGCAGGGAGTCCGGCCGGGGTTTCCCATACGGCCCCGAACGATGTGAACAGGGTTCCCGAGATACCTAACGGGTATTCGGTACACCGTGCCACGTACCTACCGCATCACAGCCCACCCCTACGGTCAGCGCTGTCCACGGCCTCCAGTAGGCTACAAACACCAGAAACTACTTGCAACTCCTGGACAGAGAGCTAGGGTGAATAAGAAGTCGAGCGGGGTCATATTTCAGGGCCCAATGCATGGTAGTAGCTGTACCTTAAATCACGCATACAGATCTCAGTGCTTAAGGTCGGCTTCAATGAAACAACCCACCATGTACTCCTACATGGCCTCTCATCGATACCTTTACCAAATCGTGTTCACCACACCACTCTCATTACCGACATAAACATTTCACTCTAGCCCATCACCCAGATGAACCAGACCTGACACGACTCTAAGCATAGCAGGCATAGCAAGGTAGGAACAACACATACATATGGCTCAAACAACTCCTACACATGCTAGTGGGTTTCATCTAGTTACTGTGGCAATGACAGGTCATGCAGAGGAAATGGGTTCAACTACCGTAGCACACAGCAGTTTGAAACGCGTTGTCTTAATGCAGTAAAAGAGAGCAGGAGCGAGAACATGGGATTGTATCGATATGATCAAATGGTTGGTTGCTTGCCTGATGGTTCGATGCACTGATACGGTTCTTCGCTAGGGTAATCAGGGTACTCTTCGGGGACAGAACCTGCCGCAGAGAGCACCGATTCACAACATTACCAAACAGTATGCAACAATATGATGCATGCATGAGACATGGCAAAATGAGTGTATTGGGCTAATGCAACTAAAACCAGAAGGGTTTGAACAAATTTGAATCAAGGATTCAAATTTCAAATTCAAATATGGCCTTTTAAAGTGCTTTTCCTTGTTCTGCTTAAAACATCAATTTAACTTGTTTGATCATGCATGAAAATAGTACAGATGGATAGATTGGATTTTTCTGATCATTTTTCATATATAATTTGTCCAATTTGGAGTTACAGAATAAAAGTTATGAATTTTTGAAGTTTAAATAATATTCTGGAATTTCCTGATTTAAATTAAATCCAGAAAATCAATTACTGCGTCAGCCTGACGTCAGTGTGACGTCAGCAGGTCAACGGAACTGGTCCAGGTCAAACCTGACAGTGGGTCCCGCATGTCAGGGTGATTATTTTAATTAAAACTTAGTTAAAACTAATCCTGTTTAATTAACAGGGCTGGGCCCCACCTGTCATTGACTCAGGGGAGTCAACCAGGGCCCACCCGTGGTCAAAGTGGATGTCGGCTGCCGGCGTTTAGTCGCCGGCGAGCCCGACGCGGCGGCGGAAGTGGTTTTGGTCATTTCGGCCACCAGAGGGGCCGCGGAGACCACCGGAGTGGAGCTGAGGCCAACCCGCAGCTCTTGGCGGGGCCCGTTGGGGTCGGGGTGGCCGGAGTCGACGGCGGTGAGCTCGGCTGCGGCCGCCGGGGTTCGGTCGTGCACGGGAACGGTGCTGGAGCTCGAAGTCGAGCAAAGCGAGGCGCTAGGGATGCTCTACGGGGTCTTGCGAACTCGTTGGACTCGCCGGGGTGACCAAATGGTCACCGGAGCTGCGTCGACGGCGAGCTCGGCGACGGCGGAGGTTCGGCCGTGGTGGGGAGGTGGCTACGGTGAGGGAACGAGGGGAAGGAGAGGGGGAAACGATGGCGTAGCTCACCGCGGTTGCAGTGGGCGTCGAAGTGGGCTCGGGGACGCGCTGGAGACGGCGAATCGACGGCGACGGTGGTCGGAGCCCGAAGAGGGGAACGGCGACGTGGCGGCGATGCAGGGCTTCCGGGGAGCTGTGGAGCGGTGGGGAGGAAGAGGGAGTCGAGGCGGAGCTCCTGAGCTAGTCGGGGGAGCGAGGGGTGGTCGGAGACGGTGGCTATGGCGAACGGCGGCGAGTGTGGTGTTCGGCCGGGCGAGAGAGAGAGCGAGGGAGAGGAGAGGAGAGCCGGGGGAGAGTGAGAGAGAGCAGGGGGGAGGGCGTGGCGTCGTCCAGGGAGTCGAGCGAGGAGGGAAGGCCAGGCAAGCAGGCGAGCAGGTGGCGTGGCGCGGTGGCCGTGCGCGCGCGCCGGCCACACTCCCCTCCCTCTGTCGGGGCGAAGACGACAGAGGAGGGAGGTGGGCTGGGCCGGCTGCCGGCTGGGCCAGCCAGCTGGCTAGGCCGCACAGTGGAGGAGCCCAGGTAAGCTCCTCCTGTTATATATTTTTCTGTTTTTGTTTTATTTAATATATCTGCAACTTTGTTGAATTAAATAAAATACCTAGGCAAGTTCAAAAATCACCAAACTATTCCTGGCCCATAGTTGGATTATTTCCAACATGAAACATTTTAGTTTGGAGATATTTGAGCATTTAAATATTTTATATTATTTTAAATGCCCAAATTCAAATATTTATGAATTAATTCAAAAACCCTAAGATGGCCTAGGAAAATGTGCACCACTTTTGGCAGAGGTTCTGAACCAAGACAAAAATGATGGGCATTTTAGAAGGGCATTTCAGGTTCATTGAAGATTATTTTAGTAAACCCTAGTTGGTTTCAGAGGGGACTGGGGGTTCTGTCATCCCCATTTCAAGTTTCTGATGAAAGAGTAAACATGATGCAACACTCTAATGCATGACTAGCTAGGTTGTGACAAAATTCGTCAGAGCCGCACCTAGCAACATCGTCATTCGCAACCATACGCCACTGTCACCGACACCCAACCACCGGAACATGTGTGGCTAGATTGTATTTGAAGCGGATGACCCATCAACGTTAACCTTGCCTCCAGCGTACAGGACCTCAAACGCTATCATCAAGCACAGACGCCGACTCCCAGTCAACAGCACCCCAAGCACCGATCTCCAGCACACTATGGCAGGTTAAGCAATAGAGCTCAACGTCTGGCCACTCCCTTGGACTCCCAACGTGTGGTCGGCTTCAATTTAAACTAGCAACCTCCCTTGGAGAAGTTCTCGCTCACCTCGGACTTGGACGCCGTAGGTCGCTACAGCTCGTAGAGTTCTCAAGCACAAACGCCGACTCCCAATCAACCTATCCCTAAGAGGCACATGTCGTGTACAGGTTCGGCCTCGTACTACGTGGATTTGGTTTAGATCACAATGATTTTCCATGCAATTCCTAGCATAACAGCATAGATGCGTTGCATTCAAACACGGAGAGACGAAACCAACAGAGAGGAAAACGGATCGTAGCAAAAAAATCACATAGAAATTAAGAGAAAATGTACTAACCCTAGATCTAGAGGGAGAATCGAGAGAGAAGAGACGATCAACTTTACAACGAGTGAGTGGGAGGGGGCAGTCTGGGTTGGCAGAAAACAGAACAGACACTTATAATACGCGCCTGCTCACTGAGATGGGGATAATGTACAACGGCAAATACAATACTATTGGCTTATCATGAGCATAGAGGCATGCACGGACAGCACCAACACGCACGGGCTTACATGCAATTAAAGCACGCACATGACGCACGACCATGCTTCTGTTTTCCGAAGTACTTTTCTCTAGCACGGTCTCTCGGAGGGACAGGGACGTGAAGCCACGGTGCGCATCGTCATGTAAGGATAAGAATGAGACACACGGAAAGGCCTCTGTATTCTAAAAGTTCTCAGTGACGTGTTCATTGACAGACGTGAGGTCTTTAAACAGTTGGCGCACGGTTGTTCTCCTAGTTGTTTTTGTGTTCTCCTAGTTGTTTTTGCAAGACATGGCCAGTCCGAGGGACAGGGGAGTGAAGCCACGGTGCGCACAGTTCTCCGAGGAGAATATGCACTGAAGTGCCTCTGTTCTCGCAACATTTTAAGCTGCTTGTTCACTGAGAGAGGCACGAGTGTATGCTCAAATGATGCAAGACCGTGCTAGTGTTTTCCGAATTGTTAATTTCTGGCACGGCCTCTCGGAGGGACACGGTGCCTGCAATTAAAAACGACACGTAATCTTTTGCTTTGACGAATTCTTCGGATGCATGAGTTTTGTTCAATATGATAATGATAATGGGAACCCAGCATCTAAAAAGTGATTGGAGGTTCGTTGCTGACCTTAAGTCATTATGATAGCATTCCAAATGTTTTTATTGACGCGTTCGCACGGACATATGGTTTTCACAACCTCTCGATGGCAGTTCGTTTCCTGTGGGGTGCACGGACGTCCTTCGGAGAGGCGCAGTTGTAGCAGTTACAGGTTTGCAGTCAACGCATGTTGCTTTTGAAAGACAGAATTTCATGGCAAATAACTGAGATAAACAAGAGGATACTAGTTTGATTTTTGAGTATCTGTGCGAGCTGATTTCTTTTGTCATTAGGTCCAGAAACATCTGATCGATATTGAAAACAGAAAAGCATAAACGTTTATATCCCTAATTTAAAAAATATGAGTTTACAGCCTCAAAAAAAAGAGAGCTTACAGACAGTACGGTGCAAAATGAGTGAGAATCGTTTGACCATGTTTACACAATGCACTCATTCAATACAACAAGTACATCTCTCCAGACCTATTTTCATCATCCACAGTTGAACGGATCTGGCAAATCTAGATATTCAACACCTGTGTTTTTTAAATCCATGTGCATATGCTTGCAAGTTGTTGTTAATTTAAGCTTGGCACAATTAGAAGCCCTTTTGCCCATCTGAAGTGCCTCTTCTTGCCGTTTGTAAAATTCACGAGTGAAATCTCGACGCAGGCCAAACTTAAGCCTGATTGTTAGTAGCATCCTAGCATTGAGAACAAAGAATGTCACAAATGCAGTGTTTGCATCTGTGACTTCATAGTCTTCCAGCGTTAGTGTCCTCAAACAAATGTCGTGATTATTGAAAAACACCAACTGCTTATGGTGACATTCATTTGTTATACCTATTTGATCCCATCCTCCCCCCTAAACACACATGAAGAGCAAACTGAGCAGTTAGTGCGAGTATATTATGTATATTGTACGTGGGCTTTCAACGTGTGTGAAATCATCACCTCGATAAACAAGTTTTGCAAGCATTGAAAGCATCGCAGCAAGTCAACAATCTCATCTAGATTAAAGCATGTATGTGAGATAAACAAGGTCTTGACAGAATCGAGCACCGCGTGTAGGCTACTTATGCAGAGACCCTTCATTGAGCACATAACGAGATATTATTAGCTCGTGGATGTGAATCTCATGTGCTTTTGAATAACACATGTCAAAGTAACATGCAGAGCCAGTACCTGAATAACTGTAGACCCAATGACGATATTTGTTTCGTTGGGAAATTCAGAAATTTTTCCCAGTGTGTCCAACACAAGCGCTGACACAACTGTTATTTGTAGTTGTGCATCTACAGAATCATGTAGCAGTCTCCGGAGGCAAGATGCATCCTCAATGATCAGTTTTCCTCTGTCGGAATGAATGCCAATGCTTACAAGCCTAGCTGAGTTTATTCGTAGACAGGAGAATTTCTTGTTGCAAACAATAAGCAGGCACTGGAGGGCAGGGCAACCGTGGTGGATGAACTTCCACAAGGAGACATCCGATATATAAACCTCCACCAACGAAAGTCTCCTGAGTAGTGGGAGGCAAAGCATTTCTACTAGATTATCTTCTAGTTTGCACATGGCGAAAGTGACGGTGTGGAGAGACGAGCAAAATCTAGAGATGGATGCCGGTGGCGACGACATAGAAGAAGGGATTCTGCGTGCTGATGGCCCTGTGTAGAAGAAATTTGGGAATATATGATAGAACTCTAAAACCTGGAGTTGGTCCAGATTCCGAGACAGGAACAACTCATCGACGCCACAAGGTTGGCACTGAAGGTAGCTTGTCGGGATGCAGAGGCGGCGAATCGGGCCCTCGTGATAGGAGAGGACAGATACAGGAATACTGAAGCCATCGGCGACAGATTCTCCGCCATAGTTGCAACTAAGATGTCAGCATTGAGTTCCAACGTATGTTTCCTGGACGATTTGCTTTCCCGGGAGAACGTGGATGATTTGGCAACAGATTTTTTCCAGAGATCTCATAGAAGGAGTATCAAGGATCAGACGGAAGTCGATATCGAGTGGTGCGGTGCGCCATATGCGGCGCCACCGAGATGCGAGCACTTTTGTGCGCATGCCTTACTTTATGGGCAGACGAGAGATGATCTCGCCAAGGATGGAGTCCAGGAGATCGCTGATGCAGTCTGGACCAGACTCAACATGGTTCTCGGATACAATGGTTGGGCCACGGTCGCTCCTCTTAGCGAGCTTAGAGAGCACGGGTACAGCCGCGAACCTCGTCTTCTTGTTGCTAGAGGTACGCTTCTTCATCTCCATTGTCGAGCTCGTGCCACCTCCGTTGCAGCTCTCTGTGTGGTGGATCTGGGAAGAGGGTTAGGGTTTTACGATTTCGACAGACGTGGTGGAATAGTCACGGCTTCGACAGACGTGCGTCTACATGAGGCACGGCTATCAACCGTCCGGATACAAGAGAAGTTTGGTGGTAGAGCCAAAGTTCGGCATACTCAGTTAAGGACGCACGGTTGTGCGGTCTGTAGAGACACGGTGGTGTGGAGCCACGACACGGTGGCAAGTGTCATGTGAGGCACGTGCGTGCAGGCGCTGGAGGCACCTAATTGCAGTCTGTGCAAGCACCGACCCCATTGAAGCCTCTACAGACATAGGTATCAACTCCCTGGATGCACAAAAATGTGGTGGCAGAGGCATGGCTGCGAACTCTCAGTTGAAAAGAAACGGTTATGGAGTCTCTGGATCCACGTCTGGGGTGTGTTCAGGGGAACGTAACCGCCATGGCTTGTGGCACGTGAGGTACAAGGGTGCAGGCTCCGGAGGCACCGAAGTCTAGCCTCTACAGGCACGTACGATTGTCAACCATGTGGATGCACACAATTGTGGTGGTAGAGGCATGGATCCGAATACTCGACTATGGAGGCACAGGTGTGTATTTTGTGCAACCACAAAGGTCACGGCAAGTGTCATGTGGGGCACGTGTATTGAAACACCGGAGGCACGGAAATGAAGCCTCTTAGGCACGAGTGTCAACCGAAATGGATATACAAAACTGTAGTGAGAATGCTCTGCTAGAGAGACACCGTTGTGAGCTCTCTGGACCCGCGGGCATCTGGGTCCACGGGCACCTAATAGTCACGGCTTATGTGACGTGAGGCACTTAGATGCAGGCGTCAGAGGCACTGTTGGGGAGCCACTACACGCACGGGCGTGGCGTTTCTCCAGGCCTGGCTCATCATAAACCCTCTGTGGGTGCAGAAAAGTGTGCGCAGAAGGCGCCGAAGTAAGGCCTCTACATGTGTGTGTATCAACCTTCATGGTACTCAGTTAGAAAATCACGATTGTGAAGTTTCTAGAGAAAGTCTGAACTCAAGACGAAGAACAGCCGTCATGTCACGAGACACATGGTTTTATTGGTCTACAAATCAGGGACTTGCTTCAGTATTGGAAAGGTTCCTACTGATGAGTTCATTATTAGTGGGAACACGATACTGTACTAACAAAGAGTCAGTGCCGTGCCGGTAAAATACTCAGAATCTTTCCGCTGAAACATTCAATGTGCTTGAAGACACGGATGTTTGCACAGTCACAACACTTTCATTTGCATAGTGACAACACTTTCTGGTCAAGGATTATTATGGCAAGCTTACAGATGGTACAAAATACTACAAGGGTTGTCTGTTCGTGTTTAGACAAAACGCAAGTTCAAAAGGGCGCAACAACATGTAAACCTAAAACCTTGAACAACTTACTCCAGCTTTGTGTTCAGCAGTCACAGCTGAATGGGTCCGTCAAATCCAGGTATTCAACACGCGTGGGTTTTAAATAAAATAACGGTGCTTGCATGCTCCTGACAATATAAGGCGAGCATGTTCAGAAGCCTTTTTGTGCCACAGAAGATCCTTTTGATGCTTTTCGTAAAATTCTTCCATGAAGTCTTGGTTGAAACGGTAGTTAAGCCTCATGGTCTCAAGCTTGCTTGCATTCAGAACAAAAAATCTCACAAATTCAATGTTTACCAAGCAGTGTTCATAGTCATCTAGCGTTACTGTCTTCAAACGAAAGTCATCTCGTTTGACCAACGGTTGGTGCTTACGATGCCATGTATTTGTTTCTCCGCAACAGAGTCCTCCCTAGATGTACATGAAGAATGAAAATACTTAAGCTCTAAAAACAGAGATACAGTAGAAGTAGTACAGTATGCATGTTATGGGTTTTCAATGTGTGTGAGAATCATCACCTCGATAAACAAGTTCTCAAGGCTTTGAAAGCATTGCATCAGGGAAACGGCCACGTCCACTTCAAAACACACCTTGACGAGCAAAGTCTTGACCGTTTGAAGCACTGTTGACAGGCTGACTGCCGGCAAACCCTGTATGGTGCACACACAATGATTTTAAAAATTGAACAAAAGGTTCTATTACATGAAATTTGTTTACTCGGACAAATGCAGCTGAAAACTAGGTACCTGGATAACTGTAGGGTTACGCGTGACCTTGGGTTCAGAGAAAAAATCATGGAATTTGCCCACAGTCTCCAGTTTAGGTGCAGACATGACAGTTATCTGCAAGTTGCTGCTGATAATATCGTTAAGCAACCGTTGAAGTGACGGGGCATCCTCTATAACAAGTTCGCCATGTCCACAGCGAATTCCAATGCTTAGAAGGTTACGTGAGTTTATTCGTATGCAACGGCTTTCCATATTGCAAGTAAGCAGAAGGCACCGGAGTGCGGGGCAACTAGAGTGGATTATGCTTTCAAGCAAGATGTCTAATATACCAACGTCCACAAGTGAAAGTCTCTTGAGCAGTGGTAGTTTAAGAGCCTGAACGTAACTGTCTGGTATTTGGCAAAGAGCAAAGGTGGCAGTGTGTAGGGAGGATGCAAAGCGAGAGAAGGACGCCGGTGCAAAAGGCGCGGATGATGGTTGTGTGAGTGGTCGTACGACACACTCTCTCATGAAATCTGGGAACGTGTAATAGAACTCAAGCACCTGGAGATTCTTCAGTTTGGATGATTTCAGCCAGGCATCGACGATGGAGGGTCTGGACTGGAGGTAGCATGCCGGTATGCAGAGACGGTGAAGTGCGCCCCCATGAGCGGAGAGGATGGCTTCCGGAAGGGTCATATCATCAGTGCCAGATTTGCGAGGGCACCGAGTTCTGAAGTGCCTTTCGCGGGCGAGCTCCCAGGTAGGAGGCGCCATGGAGATTTTCTTGATATGAACTGTTTCTAGAGGCTTAAAAAGACGAGTGGCAGGGATCTCACGACAGTCGAGATTCAGAGGAGCGGTGGGCCATAAAGGACACCATCGACGAGCAAGGATGCGAGTACGGATGCTATCCCTGATGGGGAGACGAGAAATGATCTCACCTAGGATGACATCTGGGAGATCGCTGATGCGGTTAGGACGAGTTTTTTTCCCGTGCTCCTCAGATCTGGTGGGCGGACCCTCACCGGTCCCCACCGGTACCGCCAAACACCCAGCGGAATGCGTCGTCGGTGGCACGAGCCTTGCCCTCTTGTTACGAGAAGCATCGGACTCCATCTAGGAGCGATGGGTGCGGTGGATCTGGAAAGACGGTTTGGAGGACGGAGGTGTTGCAAAACACCATTTATCAGAAAAAAGTAGTAGTATTTTTTAAGTGATGTCGCTGCGAGAATAGTGACATCGGACAGTGGAAACAAGTAGGACTCCATGCCTCCAATTGATTCACGCACGTGCCTCTCCGAGCAGCGTGTCACTACAAACATACTGAACATGGATGCACGATCGCAGCTCTTCTTTTTGACATGGGATGCACGACCACAAGTCTTCTTCCTAATATGGCACCGTGCCTCCGCTTGGTCGACCAACGTGCCTATCTGAGGACACGACTCAGCTGAAATAATGACAACTGGGAGGGACGGCCATACCCTCTTATAGTACATGACCGTGCCTTCACTAACTTCATGGTTGTGCCTCTCTTACTGCACGAAGTCAGCTAAGTTAATCAAAGCACAGAGGCATGACCATGAGTCTTCTTAACACAGGACTGAACCTGCACTAGGTTCAAGTGCCTCTCTGAGCAAACATGTTGAACCAAGAGACACGCCCACAACAACAACAACCAGAACAACAACAACAGCAACAACAACCATGTTTAAAATCGCATCTGTTTTCAGTACCATTGTCAGAATAAGAATTTCAACTGATAAGTTCTATTAGGTATGTACTATGAGGATTTCAACTGCACTCATAGTTTGAAATAACACACGTACGATACTTAACTTAATACCATAGTAGTTCAAATTTATGTAGTCTAAAGACCGGTGATCACAAGTGAGAGCGAGTCCTCCCCGCGCAGAGTGTGCCACTCGATACTGATGAGTACAATGCAATCAACTGTCAGCCTGGCTGCATTTGCAAAAGCAGAAATCGCGGTGATCTCCATCCTTCCATCTTTGTGTATACAGTAGGTGCCAGGCAAATCAATGCTGCTGAAAAGTTGAACAAGCCTGATGCTGCCCTTGAGAGGAAAATATCCAAGCTTCATCCTAGGATCATTTGTAACAATAGCTGGGATTTTCTGTACAATAACAAATTATTCTGGCATTAGATTACGAAGACACGCATGTTGGCTGTGGTTTAGAGAAAGAAACAACGACGTACTAAACGGTCTGTGTGAACGTTGGTGAAACATAGACGGTGCACAAAGGTAATGGCAGGGATGTGTTTAGCATTTAGGACTAGTTTAATCATGCAGGCCATGTCGATATAGGAAAGTTTTATGCCCCGGGTGTAGACTATCTCATCTATGTACCTCCTTTCCGATAAACTGAGGCCTTCGAGGGCTAAGTAAATACAGCCATGTATTAGCCACCATGTGTGAAGCAGTGAATAAAGCAGTTAAAACTAAAATGAACGAATATTGGCTTTTAAAAGGGAAATTACAGTTATAAACTACATTGTGAGTACAAAGAAAGTTTTAATACATTATATCACAGAGATTAAGCACATAGATATCAATGGCGCGCCACAGTAAAATTATAATAGATAAATGTTAAACCAAAACAAATATTGATAAGCGATCAGAACATACCAACAGAAGGTTTGGGAAACGTTTTGTGACCTCCTCGAGATTCACTCAACATCAAGTCAATAGGAAAGAAGAAATCTTCTACTTGCAAATCCAATTTTATAATATCACCATAAAACAGATCATAGTCACGTATCAACTTTTCCCATCCAGGTCCATGAAACTTAGACCTGTGGTTGTAATCTGTAAACGTAATCTTGTAAGAAAATTCCTCAGTAGTGCCGAACACAAGGTCAAAATCTTCGTCTTGAAAACCATCCTCGAAAGCTTCATCTTTCCATAAAGAGACCAAAGAAAGGACCTGGTTCCAGTAGTAGCATGGGACATACTGTATAAAAGTAAAATTAAGACAAAGGTAAATAAATGTTTTACTGATTTTCAGAAGAAAAAAATGCATGAAAGTGTTTTTTCCTTAAAATTTCCTGGCTTTCAGGCACGGGCACAGCCACCATTTATGACATTTAATTAAACCTATACAAAACAATTGAACTTCTAATTACATTACATCAAGGCGTATAAAATAAAAACAAGCATGCGCAGTATAGTTTGCTCCGAACAAACAAGTGTGGTTGCTGACTGCGGAATAAAGATAACTTACCAGGCATGACTCATAAGAACGAGGAAAAGACACAATCAAGAAAGATTGGGCAACATCAGATTCAACACCGGGACAGTTGAGGTTCCTGCAAACATCACACGCCATCTTTGTCTGCGAGATATAACAATATGTAAGACTCAGGTTCATTAATTATTAAAAAAAATGTTTCAACACTCCACTAATGGCACAAAGAATTAAAGGATTGTATATCACTGATACATGTTTGTTTCAACGAGTAAGATAGAGCGGAACGAATGGTGCTATGGTGATATCCCTCGATCTTGGTGTCTCTGTAAAAAATGAAAAAACACGCACAGAGCTCCTCAAATCTACAAGCTTGCAGCGAACTAACTGGAAAAAAAATCAACTGTTGCCCTTCAAGATTATTCCCCTATAGAACCTCTTAAAAGAGGTAAGATATTAACACAAAAACTAATATTAAAAGGGTAACATAAAACAAGAATCCATCTAAAAACACAGCGCGGAAGGCATAAGTATTAAGCAGAAGGGAGAAAACTTACTGTATTTCAGAGCAAGTGGGCGAATCGTAGATCCATCTATGTGGACTATAGAGAGAGGAAGACGAAGCAAGAAATACGGAAGGTACCAAAGAAGAAGGGGAGCAGAAGAGCAAGTGACTCGGGAGAGAAGACGAACAAAACGATGTATTTATGGAGTAATTATGGAGAGGGAAGTAATTTTTTGTACTCGCTCGCCAAAGTTGAAACTAGTACTGACAACAGTAAATGGCTCCTTGCCATCCCAGCACAAAAGAAAAAGAGGACGGGGATGTGGGTGGTGGTTGGTGGGTCTGGCGAGTAGGTGGAGTATTTGGTCGAGCCGGACCATGTCGAAGTCCTCTCGCTCTCTCATTGTATCTTCCCCCCCCTCTCTCTCTATCTCTCTCTCTCTACCTCTCTCTCTCTCTCTCTCTCTCTCTCTCCTCTCGAATTCGATGCCGCCTATGGCATCGCATCTGCTCACATCCTCCGAGCCATGTCGACACAAAAGTTCGGACAAGAGGGGAGGAAGGAAGGCTTGAACTTCCTTGAGCTGGATTTTCATTTCTATGTAGGTGATATCCTGCTACATGCGGAGCGTTAAACTGGGGTTTGTTTTCCAAACAAAAGATCTGAGCTATAAACATTCATGTGTCCTTGTAGGAGAACCCTGATACCATCGAGGACCATGATTTCTGTGTCAAAGAGCTCGACTGTCCTCTCTACTGCGTTCTCCACGATACCAAGCCTCTCAGGTGTGTGGCTTTTGAAGGAAGTGACACAGGGAGGAGGTTCTACGGATGTGCTGTGATAGTTAGTCACTTTCGAAAATCCGAGCTACTTTCTTATTGAATCAAACTGTTCGGATATACGACTTAAAATCTTCCAAAGAAGACTTATTTCTTCTTGTGTTTTTCGGTTGATTGTAGAAAACATTGTGTAGTCCTTTTACTTTACATAAAAGGCTAAAGGTCACTACTTATTTTACATCACTGAAAACAAAAGAAGTGATCTAGACACTCTCATGCTTGTTTACAAATGAGACTTCTGTTTAATGGTCAGTATATTCTTCAAAAAGAATCTAAATAACTTGACTGCAGAGGTAGCTCGAGATTAATTCAAGCTGGCTTAAAAGAAACTAAGTACAATTATGAAATAACTCCGCGGACAGGGTGGGCGAAGTACCATAATTAGTGTTGTGGGTACCTAACCATTCATGCGCCATGTTGCACAAACACGATTCATAGTTAGTTGAATGAGGTTATGAAGCAAGTATATGTGAACTTTGTTATATTCCAGAGCTCGTGCAGCACTGTATTAATAGTCTCTATTTATTTTGTTCCTTTTTGTTCGCATAGAGGCGTGAACTGTGGAGTCGTCGAATGGGTTGACCGCCCATGGCCTGTCATTATGCAGAGGTGCCTACTCAAGCTCTGGGGAATGTTGCAAGCAAAGGATGAAGAGATAAGCAGGCTTAAAATGGATATTGAACAAGTGAACCTTAAGCTCGAGAATCTTGTTGCAGCTGTGGAAAGAAGTAATGTAACTACCATGAAGATTGACAGGCAGAAGAAGCAGATGGGTATCTTTGATAAAGACATCAAGCGCATTCAGAGGTCTCTCACAAGTGCCATTCATAATCTTAAGGACGACAAGGGTGATATTAAGCTGGACAGGGATTTTCTGAAGGAGGAGGTGCATAAGCTAAAGGAGAATAGAAGCAAGATGCAAAGCGTCATCTGTGATCTTTTGGGGCAAGGGTTTGCGAACAGTGATGACCTCCTGATGATCAAGGCAATCCTCGAAGAATGATCATTAACAGTTGCCTTCTTCCGAAACGTTGCAAGGGATACTTGTCTAGTATAAGTTTATGCTTGGACATGGTTACTTGACTAAAGGCATGTATCTCATTTTTTGCAATCTCTGGGAGGGTGTGTGACGGTCTATGCACATCAAATATTGATCTGCTGGATATTTTATATTTCAAAGAAACGTGCTGCTAGCGAGGCGCATCCAACAATATTTCGTCTTGCACCGTTCAATGAGGCATGGGTTACTGTAATTTAGCAAGGCACATATGCCGCTTTGGCATGGGGAACCATGCCTCTGATAACCTGGCACTCACTTGTCAAAGGCTCAGTCCTATGTGCCTCTGATAACCTGGCACTGACTTGTCAAAGGCACAGTCCTATGTGAGACAGAAGCACCGCACTAGCGCTGACACACATAAAATCTACAATCTACAGAGTCCTGCTTACTCCTGATGCAGACGCACATCTGTGCCTCCGTGACTTGATAGTTTGTACTCAGACATAAACTCGTTCATGGACATGCGTTTACACGAAAGGCATGTACAGTCTGAGGTCGCTGGGAGCACGTTTCGAGATTAAGCAGAGTCACGACCATGTGCACGTACAGTCTGCCACGAAAGAAGGCAGTGCCGTCCGGTCACTACAGACGCACTGGGTCTCATGCACTAGACGCACGCTCCCTGCAGAACAGGCAAGGCAGTGCCTCTTCTCTTCCAAATGTTTTTGTTCCCTTGACGACTACCGCACACGAATGTTTTTGTAGCATCATGATAGAATGAAACAAAACTATCAAATTATCAGAACAGCAGGTGCATAACACAAAAGCATTGTTATAACAAGCTTACAAAATGGTGCAAAGGTGAATGGATTGTTTGGCCATGTTTAGACATAGCACAGCTTCGGATTGGCGCAACAACATCTAACTGCACTAGCTTGAGGAACTAACTACAGCCCTGTGCCCAGCAGGCACAAGTGAATGGATCTGACAAATCGAGGCATTCAACACGCCTGTGTTTCAAATCCAAGCACAGATGATTGCAGCGTGCTGATAACTTGAGAGGGGCGTGTTTGGAAGATTTATTCTCCCACATGAACAACTTCTGTTGCTGTTCGTAAAATTCTTGCGTGAAGTCTGAGGGAAAGCGAAACTTAATCCTCATAGTGTCTAGCTCCGTTGCATTCAGAATAAAGAACCTCACAAACTCAATGTTCTTCCCGTTTTTTCATAATCTTCCAGCGGTACTGTCTTTAAATGAATGGTGTGTTCTTTGAGAAACGCACGGTGCTCGCGATGCCAAAAATTTCTTGCACCACCAGGAGCGTTTCCTCCCTGAAAACGCATAAAGGTTGGAAGATACTCAAGATCTATTGAATGACAAAATGAACGATAAATTCCTTGACCCCCGCCCCAATCAGTTCGTCGAACATTTCCCTAGATACAGATATATGTATAATAATAAAAAAACATGCCTAGGCATAGGGTGTATCCATTGCAGACAAAATGTAAGACAAGATTTTTTAGATGCAAGGAGTGCTGCACTATGTATGATAAGAGATTTTCATTGGGCGTGAGAATCATCACCTCAACAAACAAGTTCTCCAAATTTGGAAGGCACTTAAGCAAGTGAACGACCCAGTCCACGTCATAAGGCATGCCCAACAACAAGGTTTTGATAGATTGCCGCATTGTAGATAATCTGACCGTCGCCAAATCCTTCACATAACATACAAAATAAAACATAAAATTATTACAACAAAAGGTTAGGTGACATGAAACAACTTTCTTAAGGAAATGCAGCTGGAATTATTATGAAATGTCAGTACCATAAGACCCGTGGAGCCATGCGAGATCCTGAATTTGCCCAATGTCTTCAGTTTAGGTGTAGAGACGATGAATACCTGCATGTTAATGCTCTGGAGATCGTGGATCAACCTTTGAAGCAAGGGGGCATCCTCAATGATGAATTCTCCTATCTCACCACGGATGCCGATGCTTACAAGGTTAGGGGAATTTATAGTGATCCGATGCCTTTCTCTATTGCAAACAAGCAGAAGGCACTCGAGTGCAGTGCAACTAGAGTTGATTATGCTTTGCAACGAGAAGTCTGATATATCAACCTCAACAAGCAAAAGTCTCTTGACCAGTGGTAGTTGTAGTACCTCTACATAATGGTCTGGTATTTGGCAAAACGCGAAGCTCACAGTGCGCAGAGAACAAGAAAAGCGAAAGACGGACTTCGGTAGTGAAGACGTAGATGAAGAGCATGTGTGTGATAGTTTGACAGTTTTTTTCATGAATCGTGGAAACAGGTAGTAAAACTCAAGCACCTGGAGATTGTTCAATCTGGGGGACTCAAGCCAGGCGTGGACAGTAGACGGTCTGCATTGGAGGTAGCATGTTAGTATACAAAGGCGGAGAACTGTGCCCACATGGCTGGAGAAGATGGACTCTGGAAGGGACGAACCATCATCAGGAACTATTTTTCCCTGATGCCAAGTTCCGATGTATCATATGCGAGCAAGCTCCTCACTATAGGCAGAGGCACTACTGATGATTTCGACATGAACTATTTCTAAGGGCTTAAAAATACGAGCGACAAGGATCTCATGATAGTCCAGATTCAGAAAAACGGTGGGCCAAACAGGGCACCACCGACATGCAATGATTTGAGTACGAACGCCTTCCTTAGTGGACAGACGGGAGATGATCTCACCGAGGACACCGTCCAGGAGGTCGCTGATGCGGTCCAAACCAGACTGCTCTTCCTGATCCTCGGATCCAGTAGGCGCACCCTCGGCGCTTCCAGTCGCTACCGCCAAACCACCAGATGAAGGCGTCGCCAGTGGCACAAGCCTCGCCCTCTTGGTGCTGGGGGCACCGGTGTAGACCTCCATCTCCGTCTCCATTGCTGGGATCGTGCCACCTCCGAGCGCCGCTATATGTGGCGTGGATGTGGAGAAATGGACTATAGCCTGTCAATCCACGAAATGACTTAAATAGCCACAACGGGGAGTGGAGGGGTCTAGATTAATTACTTTTTTCTTTTTTTCTTTTAAAGGTACGAAATGCACTGTTGCACACGCAGACCAGGCACGGGCGTGCCCCTCAGTGCTTTAATTATTTGTGGCACACATTCGATACAAGAATCTATTCAACGAAGAAAGCACGAAGTACTCGGTAGGAAAGACGGGCACGCACGTGGTGCCCACGAAGGCATGGGATAGAACTCTCTATAGCCATTGTTATGTAGGTTTATGACTCTCTGTGTTTCAGTCATTAGGGTCACAGGCACAGGTGTCAAATCCAAAAAGGCATCGTGTGGTATTATATAGAGTCATGTTCGCTTGTGTTTGTGTTCCGAATGATTCACTCGACTCGTTTAGACGGAGAGGCACGGACGAGAAGCCCATGGAGGCATACTTTAGTATTAGCCAGGGTCACAATCATGTGTTTATTATGCATGTTCGATGGTATTACATAGAGTCATGCTCGCCTGTGAGACTCGACCGGATGGAGATGCACGGGTGTCTAGCCCACGGAACTGAACCTTTGTCTTAGGCACAACAACGGGCGTTTACCCTGTGAGGCACGGAATTGCCTATATGAGAGACGCTGTTTTTAAAGCTTATTTCATTGTATTTAAAAGCACAAGCGTGAAGTCCATAGTACCGAGTTGCGCCACACTTCTTTCTTGATAAAGGCGTCGATGCACGTGGCTATCTGTATTTCAATGTCTAGGGTCACAAGCACGGGCATACAGCCCGCAAAGGCATGTCATGCTATTATATAGAGTCACGCATAAAGGTTCTCTGATTGTATTCCGAATGAGTCGGTGCGCTCGGTCAAAAGGAGAGGCATGGACGTCAAGCCCACAGAGGCATAGTCTGTTCTTACTTGGAGTCGTGTTTGTGCGTTTATTACGGAAACCTAATAGAATCGTGCAACTGTCCTTGTTACAATTGTTTTTGTTGTAAGATTTTACCACAAATGCACGAAGCTGACTTTATATGTTTAGCAGCATCACTGTCCTTTACGCATGAAGACGACTTTATGTGTGTCAGAGTTTCAGGTCACTGGCACGGTTGTCAAGCCCACAAACGCATGACCTGTAATTATCCAGAGTCACCTTTGTGTCTCTTTGTGTTCCAAATGCATCCGTTGACTATATTACCAGGACAGGCACAGTCAGGACGCCGAGGGAGGCATACTTGTGTTTAACGCGGAGCCACGTTCGTGCGTTGATTGCGGAAAACCAATGTTTCGACGGGCGTCTCCACCTACTCGGGTGTGAACGCCACGTGGCGTCGCCACGGAAACCCAAGGGTCCGACGGACGTCCCCTCCGGTGACGCCGGTCTCGCTCGTTGCCCGAGGCCAGGCTCCGGCTATTTAAGGCAGACGAACGGAGTCTCAAAACCCTAGCCACACACTCTTCCCCCTCTGCCCGCCGCCAGGCCATCCATTCCTCTTGCTTATCTCTATCCTCACACTCTCCTCCATGGCTGGTCAGGAGGAGACTACTGCGGAACCCAGTGTGTCCAGACACTGCAGGAGATCTCGGCTGGCAAGGGTTCCTCATCTGTAAGTTCACTCTGCTTCGGCTTCATTCATTTTTCCTTTCCTTCGGCTACTTGATTTGGTTGTGAAACGTGAATAAGCCAGACGGAGTCTCGAAACCCTAGTCATCTTGTTGTTCTTTATCCTGACACTATCAGCCACTACTGTGTAGAAGGAGACTTCTCCAGAGCACCGTGTCCAGTTGCAGCACGAGATCTCGGTCGGCGACGGTTCCTCATCTGTAAGTTCGTTCTGCTTCGGCTTCAATAGTTTTTCCTTTCCTTCGGCTACTTGATTTAGTAGTGAAACGCGAATAAGCCAGACGGAGTCTCGAAACCCTAGTCATCTTGCTGTTCTCTATACTGACACTCTCATCCACTACTGTGCAGAAGGAGACTTCTCCAGAGCGTCGTGTCTAGTCGCATCACGAGATCTCAGCCGGCGAGGGTTCCTCATCTGTAAGTTTGCTCTGCTTCGGCTTCAATGGTTTTTCCTTTCCTTCGGCTACTTGATTTAGTAGTGAAACGTGAATAAGCCAGACGGAGTCTGGAAACCCTAGTCATCTTGCTGTTCTCTATACTGACACTCTCAGCCACTGCTGTGCAGAAGGAGACTACTCCAGAGCACCGTGTCCAGTCGCAGCAGGAGATCTCGACTGGCGAGGGTTCCTCATCTGTAAGTTCGATCTGCTTCGGCTTCATTCGTTTGTTCTTTCTGTCGGCTACTTGATTTAGTTGTGAAACATGGATCATTGTGGTGAGCTTCATCCTAATGTTGATGAGGGTGCATCAACCTGACAACTTCTCCTTTGACCAGCTGAATAACCTGTTCAATACTATGGAAGACTTCATAAAGACATCCGCGAAGTTGGACGACGAGAACAGAGCCACCATTGCACGTCTTACGAATGAGAAGTGCAGCTCAAACTTCAGCATGATAAGCTGAAGCTGGAATCATACGTTATGAGGAAACAGATCGAGGAACTTCGTGCCGAGCAACCAAAAAAGAAGTCTCGCCGCACTAAGTAGACAGCAACGACCCTGAACCTCGTATCTAAAGCTATTAAGCAGTGCACTAAAAGTTTCTTATTTTGTCTTGCATTACCTCGTGTGGTCAGTAACTTTGATAACAAATGTGTTTTGCTTTCCTGGGTCACGTTCATTCCAAGTTTATGTGTTCAAATGAACATTAACGTAATGGCCAGTTCTAGAGATGTTGTTTTTAAAAGCACGGGCGTGAAATCTCTGCAGTGATAAGGGTCGTAGACACTGGCGTCAAATCCACAAAGGCATCGTGTGGTATTATATAGAGCCATGTTCGCCTGTATCTGTTCTCCGCATGATTCCGTCGACTCGTTTAGATGGAGAGGCACGGACGAGACGCCCATGCAAGCATACTTCAGTATTAGGCACAGTCACGTTCGAGTGTTTACTGCACAAATCGGACACGAGATAGACACTTAGCTTAGGTCTTCACCGCGCACATACAAAAAACACAAGAGCTTAACAGAGGGATCGTTTGGTATTAAAAGCATGGGCTAGCACTCTCAGAAAAAAATGAGGATGAGGCACAGTGCAAGGAAATAATTCCACATGTCACCACTGGCGCGCGTTTTTTAAAAGCACGGGCTAGCACTCTCTGTAGCCACGGCTGTGTACGTTTGTGACTCTCTGTGTTTCAGTCATTAGGTTCATAGGCACAGGCATCAAATCCACAAAGGCATCGTTTGGTATTATATAGAGTCATGTTCGGTTGTGTTTGTGTTCCGACTGATTCAGTCGACTCATTCAGACGGAGAGGCACAGACGAGAAGCCCATGGAGGCATACTTTAGTATTAGGCAGGGTCAAAATCATGTGTTTATTATGCATGGTCAATTGTATTACATAGAGTCATGCTGGCATGTGAGACTCGACCAGGCGGAGATGCACGGACGTTTACTGTGTGAGGCACGGAATTGCCTATACGAGAGACACTGTTTTTTAAAGCGTGTTTACTTGTATTTAAAAGCACGGACGTGAAGACCATATAGACACGGTTCAGTACCGAGTTGCGTCACACTTATTTCTTGATAAAGGCGTCGACGTTCGAGGCTATCTCTGTTTCAGTGTCAAGGGTCACAAGCAAGCACGGGCATACAACCCTCAAAGGCATGGCGTGCTATTATATAGAGTCACACTCAAAGTTTTTCTGATTGTATTCAGAATAAGTCGGTGGACTTGGTCACAAGCAGAGGCACGGGCGTCAAGTCCACGGAGGCATGGTTTTTTCTTACCCAGAGTCACGTTAGTGCCGCCGCTATTCAAGTGTGAACGCCATGTGCCGCCGCTACAGAGACCCAAGGGTCCGACGGACGTCTCCTCCGCTGACGACGGTCTGGCTTGTTGCCCGAGGCCAGGCTCCGGCTATTTAAGGCGGACCGAGGGGGTCTCGAAACCCTAGCCACACCCTCTTTCTTGGACTCTCCAGATCCACGCCACATAAAGCGGCGCTCACTGACCGTGCGATCCCAGCAATGGAGATGGAGATGGAGGTTCACTCCGATGCCCCGAGAACCAAGAGGCCGAGGCTCTCGCCACCGACGACGCCTTCTTCTGATGGTTTGGCGGTAGCGGCTGGAAGCGGCGAGGGTTCGCCTACTGGATCCGAGAATCGAGAAGAGCAGTCTTGTCCGGACCGCATCAGCGACCTCCCGGACGGTGTCCTTGGTGAGATCATCTCCCGTCTGTCCACTAAGGAAGGCGTTCGTACTCAAATCATCGCACGTCGTTGGCGCCCTCTATGGCGCGCCGCTCCTCTGAATCTGGACTGCCGTGAGATCCCTCTCCCACGTCTTTTTAACCCTCTAGATCAAGTACATTTCGAGTTGGTCACCGCGTACTCCGCCACACCGGAGGAACTCGTCCGCGTAACATTCACTGGAACATTTTTTAGAGGAGAACATGTCGGTGAAGATAATCCGTATGATGATTCATACCTTCCAGAGACCATCCTCTCCAGCCGTCAGAGCGCAGTTCACCGCCTCTGCATTCCGGCGTCCTACCTCCACTGCAGGCACTCCACAGTCGACGCCTGGCTTCGATCTCCAAGACTGGACAATCTCCAGGTGCTTGAGTTTTACTACCTGTTCCCACCATGCTTGAGAGAACAGGACATAGGGCCATTCTCATGCCCTTCGCTCATGCCATCACCACCAGCATTTAACCCTCAGATTTCCTCCTCTCTCCAAACCATCGCCTTTGCTCTTTGCAAGTTCAGACAATTATGTACGGGCGCTTAAACTACCACTGCTCAGGACACTCTCACTACTAGATGTTGATGTATCAGAAGTCTCATTACAAAGCATCATCAGCTCTACTTCTCCTACACTTGAGTCTCTACTGCTTGTTTGGCATGTCAGGCACCATTGCATCAGAATAAACTCACCTACCCTTATGAGCATCGGCATTTCTGGTATCTTTGGGAAAATTGTTATACAAGATGCCTCGTCACTTCAACGGTTGCTTTGTGATGGTGATTGCAAGAAGTTGCAGATAGTTATCACCTCTGCACCTAAACTGCAGGTCATGGGCAAATTATCTAATATTTTCTCTGAATCCGGCATCACAAATGACCATATTATTATTCAGGTACTGACTTTCAACAATACTTTCACCTCCTATCATTGGTACAAACAAGTTCCATGCAATTCAACCTTTACTCTACTAATATTATATTTTATTCCACTTGAAGTGTTTGCCGACGGTCAGCACATCCACAGTGGTTCATTCTGTCAAGACGTTGTCTATCAGCATGCATTATGACCTGCACGAAGTCTTTTCCTTGGTGCAACACTTCCGAAGCTTGGATAACTTGTATATCGAGGTGATGCTTCTCACACAAATTGTAAACACATACCATGCATGGTGCAGAACTCCAATCAACAACAAGAACAACAACAACAACAAAACGTCACTTACATTTGTATGTAATGGACAAAGCTCTATATAGAAATGGACAAGTATCAGGACAAAACTAAATAAAAGCTTTTATCACAACAAAGGTTATAGAATTATTCCTTCACTTGCTCTCCCAGCAGAATCACTCTTTATGGTGCTTAACCATTTCAAATCTTCATGTTTATTCAGGAAATATCCTCTAATGAAGAAAGTCTGGCGTACGACTATTCTTGCAAGCACCATCATGACGTTCGTTTGAAGTCACTGACGCTGGAGAGCTATGTTCAATGCGAGAAAAGCATTTGATTTGCGACATTCTTTATTCTCAACGCAGCACAGCTGCAGACTATGAGGATAAAGTTTCTTCGTCATGAAGACTTCATGGAAGAATTCTACAAACACTAACAACACGTGCTTCAGTGGGACAAAAAGGCTTCTAAACATGCTTGCCTTACGTTGTCGCCAAGTTGCAAACACGGGAACTTGGATCTAAGGCACGCATGCGTTGAGCACCTGGATTTAAAGGATCCATTCACTTGTAAGTGCTAAAAACAGTCTTGGAGTGACATGTTGCCGCCACTTTCCGGTTTGGAATTTACGTAGGTGTGGTGAAACAATGCCCGTACCTTTTTGCTCAATATGTAACCTTGCCAACAGCGAACACGGCATTTCGGTCTATGGCTAAATGTTCTTTTGCTCATGTCGTACATTTCATTAGCTGAACGGGCTTCAAGTCTCTTGCAGCCATGGCTATGTACGTTTGTGTCTGTCTGTGTTTCAGTGATAAGGGTCACGGGCACGGGCATCAAATCATCAAAGGCATCGTGTGGTAGTATATAGAGTCATGTTCGCTTGTGTCTGTTTCCTGAATGATTCTGTCGACTCATTTAGACGGAGAGGCACGGACGAGAAACCCATAGAGGCAAACTTTGGTATTATGTAGAGTCATGTTCATGCGTTTATTGCACAAGCCGCACATTTCCTTAGCTAAACAGACTTCAACTCTCTGCAGACACGGCTATGTACGTTTGTGACATTCTGTGTTTCAGTGGTAAGGGTCACAGGCACGGGCGTCAAGTCCACAGAGGCATCATGTGGTATTATATAGAGTCATGTTCGCTTGTGCTTGTGTTTGTGTTCCGAATGATTCAGTGAACCACGGTCTGTCAGCAAACACACAGACGATCATGCCTGTCACACGGGCACGACCATGGCAAGCGCACGGTTTGCCACGTACCACACAACGGCCGTGAAGTGATACGGCGCGCACTGTTCTACATGCCGCACAGGATTCTTACACAGCAAACACCGTGAACCTACTGCCAGGCACTATATCCATTTGTGAAACAGAAACGCAAACACGTTCGCCTGAGTTTCAGTGTTTCAGTCATTAGGGTCACAGCCACGGGCATCAAATCCACAAAGGCATCGTGTGGTATTATATAGAGTCATGTTTGCCTGTGTCTGTTTCCCGCATGATTCCGTCGACTCGTTTAGATGTAGAGGCACTAAGGAGAAGCCCATGGGGGCATACTTCAGTATTAGGCAGAGTCACATTCGAGGGTTTACTGCAGAAACATAACAAAATTGGATTCAGATGTGAACCCTCACTGTTTACTTTGTGAGGCAATGAATGACCGATCCGAGAGACACTGTCCTTAAAAGCAAACCACAGTTCTGTACCAAAGATCCACTGTCAAATGAATGGAAATCAAGCAACGAGGGCCACACTTTTAGTAGTAGAAAAAGCACTTTATCAGCTGGCGTTGCTTCTTTGCTACACGCACAGTAGGGTGGGTGTGGAAGGCACGTTATTAAAGCACACAACAGACATCACGATGTCACGACAAGGTCAAAATCATGGTTGTGAGTCTGCGGTGTCACGGCTAGAATCCTTGAGACGCATTTGGGTGTGGCTTGTTAAGTAGAAACTCGGTTGTGCGGTCACCAGAGGCACTACGAAATGCCCCGCGAAACAGGTCTGGTTGACCGCTGGGGCAGCTATCTATGCTTTGAGCTCTTTTCATCTCTCCTTTGTCGCAGCAGAGACGCATGGTTGTATTCTTACACCATCCAGCTTCATAACGAAATGGCTGCAAAAATTTACGCGCAAAACTATCGCCCTTATAATATTTCCTTAGCTGAGTAATAAACAAGCAAAATCTCTTCTGCTTAAATTTGCTTTTTTATAACCACAGAACAAGGAGCAGAAACATTGCAGCGGCTCAAATGCAGCTCCATCAGTGCAAGGCTCAACTGCAGCTCCTCAGTGTGTATGGAAAGTACATACGAGAAGCACTGCTCTACATGCAACACAGGCATAGATGTGCATCCATTCTGTGCATGACAGGTACATACGAGAGGCATTGTCGTACATACAACACAGGTACGGTTACACGTACAGCGAGCATTTCTCCACTGAAAAATTAAAACTACTTTATATATTTTAACCTTCGTGCCATAGAATTATGTAGTCCTTCGGCCCGTACAAAGCCGCAAAACCACAAACTTCCTTCATGGCTGCACGCAACACAAAAACAGACAAGCCTACAAACGGTGCAAAGACTACAACGGTTCTCTGATAAAGTTTACATAGAGCCCAAGCTCCTCTTTCAGACAAGCCTACATGGATGCAAAGAGAATGCAACAACAAATAACTCCATACACCTGGACAAGTAACACAAGGCCTGATTTCAGCATCCACGCCTGAACGGAACCGTCAAATCCAGGTATTCAATACTCGTTCTTAAATGCGGATGCGCATGGCTGCAACTTCATGATAATCTAAGACGTGCATGTTTAGAAGCCCTTCTATGCCACTCCAGAACCTTTTGTTGCTTTTCATAAAATATTGTCGTGAACTCTGCGGGAGGGGAGGAAAACTTAATGGTCATGGTCTCCAGATCCTTTGCACTAAGAACAAAGAACATCGCGAAATAAGCATTACTCCCGGAGCGAACATAATCTTCCAGTGATATTGTCTTCAGACAAATGTCGTGATGTTTGAGAAACTGCCGGTACCTACGACGCCATTTGTTTTTTTCACCATCAGAAATCGAAAATCCCTAAAATATAAATGATAGGTTGAAAATACTTAGCATCTATAAAAAGAGTTACAGACGATAAAAAACCAAATGAAACAATTAGTTCTACCACCTCCATAACAAGAAGTTAGACATAGACTTGTCTATGTATGGATGTATCCAACAATAAATCATGTGTAGATACGGGTGCATAAATTTCAGTCAAACTTAAGAAAAGCATTTTGAAAAATAACGAGTACTACAGTATGCACATTTCTGAAGATCATCACCTCGATAAACAAGTTCTCCACTTTTGGAAAGCACTGCAGCAATTCAACGACAATGTCCACCTTATAATCCATGTAGATAAGCAAGGTCTTGACAGACTGACGCATTCTTGTTAGACTGACTGCCCTCAAACCCTTAATGAAAAGTAACAGAAGGTGGATCACAAAACAAAGTAGAATAAAGGTTGGATGAAATAAAACTAGTTTCCTCACAAACAAAGTGAAGCTGGAAGTATCGTAAAAACTCAATACCTCAATACACGTGGGATGACATGGATACGGTTCAGACGTAGAGACACCTGTTAACTCCAAGTCCTGACTCTGCATGAAGAATAGAACATAGACCATCAAATTAATAGAACAAACATCGGAACAAGTGCAACACTGTTCCAGTATGAAGGAAAGGTAGTACCTCAAGACGCGTCGAGGGGGGCACGAACACGAATTCACCCAACGCCTCCAGTTTAGGTGCAGAGACAACAGTTACCGAACAGCCTTCGACCAGACAATCAACAATCAACCGTCGAACTAAAGGGGCATCCTCAATAATGAGTTTTCCGAATGGACAACGAATGCCAATGCTTACAAGGTTAGACGAGTTTATTGTGACGCGACGACCTCCTCTATTGCAAACAAACAGGAGAGACTCAAGTCCAGGGCAACTAGAGTGGATTATACTTTGCAGCGAGGCATCTGATATATCAACTTCCACAAGCGAGAGTCTTTTCACCAGTGGTAGCTTAAGCGTCCCAACGTAATTGTCCGATATTTGGCAAAGAGCAAAGGAAAGAGTGTGGAGAGAGGAAGAAAACCAAAACACGGACTCCGGTGCCAAGGGCATAGACGAAGTGCATAGATCCAGTAATGTTACCTCTTGCGTCAGAAACCTTGGGCAGAGGTAGTAGAACTCATGAATCTGGATATTGTTCAGGTCCGAGGATCGGAGCCAGGCATCAACGGTGGAAGGTCTGCACTGCAGGTAGCACGCCGGGATATAGAGGCGGCTAACAGAGCCAGCATGGCCGGACATAATGGATTCCGGAAGACTGACAGCATCAGAGACAGTATTTCGACCGGAATAGCATTTGCGAACGCACTCCTTGGTGGAGGCGGACAGATGAGATATGGTCTCGATTTGAACTTTTTCTCGATTGTTAAAAAGATGAGAGACAGAGATCTCGCGATAGTCGAGATACAGAGGAGCGATGGACCACAAAGGACGCCAGCGACATGCGAGGATTCGAGTACGGATGCCATCCTTGATGGGAAGACGAGAGATGATCTCACCTAGGACGCCGTCGGCGAGATCGCTGATGCGGTCCGCCCGACATCCCTCTTCTTCCTCCTCGGATCGAGAGGGAGCACGGTCGCCGCTTCCATCCCCTCCGACGACCAGAACACCACCAGAAGGCGGTGTCGCCGGAGGCACCACTCTCGACCTCTTGATCCTACAAGCAGCGCTTTCCATCTCCACCTCCGTTCCACGGGTGGCGCCGCCCACGACCAGTGCTCACTGAGGTGGATCTGTAGAAATGGATTACAGCTTGTCAATCCATGAAACGACCTAAATACCCGCGATGGGGAGCGGAGGGGTCTAGATTAATTACCTCTTTTTTTTTCTTTTGACGGGAGGGCCGGGGTTAATTACTACTCGTAACAAGTAAAGGGTAGGTGGCTGCTTTAAACATTAAATAGAGCCACGGCTTACAAGGTACGAGATGCACGGTTGAAGATGCAGGCCAGCCACGGGCGTGCCCGTCCGTGTTTTAATTATTTACGGCACACATTCAATAGAAGAATTTGTTTGACTCTGCAAGCACGGTCCTACAGTCATCTTCCCTCTGCGAGTAGCAAAATTTTCCACAGCCATGTTGACAAATCAAGACACTACAAGATTCAAGGCCGTGCCTCTGCTTTGCAGGTGATTCTGCTGAAACCCTCACGGACAAAACCAATGAAGCGTGGTAGAGGCACGGATTGTCACGTACCAGACACACGGTCCTCCCTTCGGCATTGTAACACACTGTCCTACATGCGACACAGGCATGTAGAATAGTTCGGGTCTATGTTCGTGTCTCTTTGTGTTCCAAATGATTCCTTTGACTCTATCACTAGAGGAGACACAGTATGTCGGACCAAAAAGGCATGATTGCGTTTTACGCGGGGTCACAATTGTCACAGGCACGGGCATGAAGCACTCAAAAGCATGGTCGGTGGTATTACATAGAGTCACGCTAACCTTTGTCTAACGCACAGCCATGGGCGTTTACTCAGTGAGGCACGGAATGGCCTATATGAGAGACGTTGTTTTCTAAAAGCTTATTTCCTTGTATTTAAAAGCACGGACGTACAGTCCATAGTATGTTATTTAGGTGTGGACGTACAGTCCATAGTATGTTATTCCTTTGACTCTATCACCAGAGGAGGCACGGTATGTCAGACCAGAGAAACATGATTAAGTTTTACG
>NC_041387.1:582585975-582647631 GCF_002162155.2 Triticum dicoccoides
CCCTATATGAGAGACATTGTTTTTTAAAAGCTTATTTCCTTGTATTTAAAACCACGGACGTACAGTCCGTAGTATGTTATTCGGGTGTGGACGTACAGTCCATAGTATGTTATTCCTTTGACTCTATCACCAGAGGAGGCACGGTATGTCGGACCAGAGAGGCATGATTGCACGCGGGGTCACAATTGTCACAGGCACGGGCATGAAGCGCTCAAAGGCATGGTCGGTGGTATTACATAGAGTCACGCTAACCTTTATCTTACGCACAGCCACGGGCGTTTACTCTGTGAGGCACGGAATTCCCTATATGAGAGACGTTGTTTTTTAAAAGCTTATTTCCTTGTATTTAAAAGCATGGACGTACAGTCCATAGTACTCCACGTGACCCCGCTCCAGAAACCCAAGGGTCCGACGGGTATCTCCTCCGGTGATGCCGCTCTCGCTCGTAGCCCGAGGCCAGGCTCCGGCTGTTTAAGCAGGTCTCGAAACCCTAGGCACACCCTCTTCCACCCTCTGCCGGCCGCCAGGCCATCCATTCCTCTTGCTGCTCTCCATCTTGACCCTCTCTGCCATGGCTGCGCAGGAGGACACTACTGCAGAACCCCATGTCCAGACATTGGAGGGGATCAAGCCTGGCGAGGATTCCTCGTCTATAAGTTCACTCTGCTTCCGCTTATTTCCTTTTTTCTTTCCTTCCGCTACTTGATTTAGTTGTGAAACGTGAATAAGCCAGACGGAATCTCGAAACCCTAGCCACATCCCTTCATCCTTTTATCCGCCTATAGGACATCCGCTCCTCTTGCTGTTCTCTTCCCTGACACTCTCTGCCATGGCTGTGTAGAAGAGACTACTCCAGAGATCCGTTACCAGACGCAGGAGGAGATCTCGGCTGGCGAGACTTCCTCATCTGTAAGTTCACTCTGCTTCTATTTGATTCGTTCTTTCTTTCATTCGGCTACCCGGATTAGTTGTGAAACGTGAATCATTGTGGTGAACTTCATCCTAACTTGATGATAGTGCGTCCTGCCATCAATCTGACACCTTCTATTTTGTGCAGGTGAAGAGCAAGTGGGAGGCTAGGGAAGCTCACCTCTTAAAGATCCTGGAGCTATGCATGAGGTTGTACCATCTTTGGGATGAGAAGACAAAGGCGGAGCTCAAACCTGACTACGACAAGTTGAAGCTGGACATATACATTATGATAAAAGAGATCAAGGAATTCGCTACCAGCGACCCTGATAGTTGTATCTGAAGCAATTAAGCATTGGACTAAAAGTTTCTTGTTTTGTTTTGCGTTACCTCGTAGTCAGTTAACAAACGTGATTTGGTTTCCTGGGTCACGTTCCTTCCATGTTTATGGGTATAGATGTGAACATTAACATAATGGCCGATTCGAGCGTTGTTTTTAAATGCATGGGCGTCAAGTCTATGCAGCCAAGGTTCTTTATACCAACTAGAGTCATGTCTTGTGCACGCGTGAAGGCGTGGACATTCCTGCCTTTATTTGTTTCAGTGTTTCGGGTCACAGGCACGGGCATGAAGCGCTCAAAGGCATGGTCGTCAGTATAACGTAGAGTCACGCTAGCCTGTGACTCTATCAGACGGAGATGCACAGGCGTTTAGCCCACGGAGATGAACCTTTGTCTTACGCATAGCCACGGGCGTTTACTTTGTGAGGCACGGAATGACCTTTGTGAGGGACGTTGTTTTTAAAATCTTATTTCCTTGTATTTAAAAGCACGGACGTGAATTCCCTACGCATACGTTTCCGCATTGAGTTGCGTCACACTTCTTTCTTGATGTGTTACGTATATTATGCAATATAAAAGACGTGGACGTTTGTGGCTATCTGTATTTCATTGTTTCACAATGAAGCACAGCCACGCTTTTAAACAAAGCACAAGCACGTCTCGATTTGCAGAAAACAGCACTGTCGTGGTTCTACAGGACGCTATGTTCTAGGTTGTGCAGCATGTTTCCACCCAAACGCTCACCACACGGTCACGAACATACACAGAGGAAGTGTCATGCAGTGATAACAGACGCACCATTACAGGTACAAGAGGCACGAGGAGGCATATTGATTAACATCATCAGAAATGAATCACATTATACATGCACACGCATATAGAGAGATGCACAAAAAGTGGACTACAAGAGGCACGAGGAGGCATATTGATTAACATCATCAGAAATGAATCACATTATACATGCGCACGCATATAGAGAGATGCACAAAAAGTGGACTACAAGCGGCACGAGGAGGCATATTGATTAACATCATCAGAAATGAATCACATTATACAAGCCTGTCTTTGTGGATCTGTTCGACGCCGGAAGCACGGTTGTACGACCATCTTGCCTCTGCAAGCAGCAAAATTTTCCAGGGGCACATTGACAATTAAGTCACTAGAAGATTCAAGGCCGTGCCTCTGCTTTGCAGATGATTCTGCTTAAACACGAACAAAACCAAGTAAGTGAAGCCATGGCAGAAGCACTGTTCTACATGCCACACAGGCACAGCCGTGATTCCACAGTCATACCTGTTTGGTCCATCACAAAGTAAGTGTCGTGCAGTGATAATAGACGCACAGTCTTACAGACACAAGAGGCACGAACGCCTCTATATTGTACAAGTTATTTGGATAGGCACGACCGTCACATCACACGTGACTGCGTGTTCCAGGTGATTATATTTGCTCGCTCTATTCACAAAAGGAAATCCAAACTTACAGACGGTGCACAAAAAATTAAAACTTGTTAGTTTTTTGAGCTGCTCAATTGCTTCCCGACTCAAGAGCACAAAAACAAGTTCCTGACAACCTCACAGACAGTGCATAAAGTACAAGCTGGAAATCCAAACTAGAAAGCACACAACAACACCTATCTTTGACAGCCGGATAACCGTTTTCAACATTCACAAGTCAATGGATCCAGCAAATCCATGATTGGGCACTGGTTTGTCCAGATGTGTACTTTTAAATCCAAGTTCATATGCCTACAATACCCTGACAATATAAGACGAGCATGTCTAGAAGCCTTGTTGCCCCATTGAAGCGCCTCTTCTTGACGTTTACAAAATCCTTCAGTGATGTTGTCTGGGGGGAGAGAAACTTAAGCCTCATAGTCTCTAACTCCTTTGCATTCAGAATAAAGAACGTTGCAAATTCAATGTTTTTGTTGCAGTGTACATATTTTTCCAGCGTTACTGTCTTCAGACGAATGTCATGCTGTTTGAGAAACACCCGGTGCTTGTGGCGCCACTTGTTTGTTACACCTTCCTCACGGCAAACTCCTCCCTAGAAATGCATAAAGAGTGAGAATACTTGAGGACTACACGGGGAAAGAGAGGCCTCCAATATAGTACACTATGCATTGTTTGTGCTTTCAATGCGTCTGGAAATCATTTTACCTCAATAAACAAGTTTTCTAGGCTAGGAAAGCATCTCATCAAGGCAACAAACCTTGTTCAGATTCAATGACATGTGGATAAGCAGGGTCTTCATAGATTGAACCGCCATTGATAGGCTAACTACAGACAAAGCCTACACCAAGCACATATCATAAAACTAGATGGATAAAAGTTTACATGGCATGAAACTCGGGCAGTGGAACGAATGCAACTAAAGAGTATATAGTGCAAAAGGTGAGTACCTCGATAACTGTAGAGCCAAAAACAATCTTGGATTCAGGAGAGCCTTCGTAAAAATTGCCCAGACACTCGAGTTTAGGTGCAGAGAAGACAGTTATCTGCAACTGCCGGCTTTGAATATCGTGAATCAGTCGTTTAAGTGAGGGCGCATCCTCAACAACGAGTTCACCATTCTCACAAAGGATACAGATGAGTTCAACTTTGGCTGAGTTTATTCTGATGCAGTGGTCTAGGTTATTGCAAACAAGCAGGAGCCACTCAAGGGCAGGGCAACCATGGTTGATTATGCTTTGCAGTGAGACGTCTGATATATCAACCTCCAAAAATGAAAGCCTCTTAAGCACTGGAAGTTTGAACGATTGTGCATACTCATCAGGTATCTGGCAAAGAGCAAATGTGACGGTGTGCAGCAAGGAAAACAGCAACACGGAAGTCGATGGCGAGGCTGTGGACGAACAGAATTCATGCGGTAGTGTGATGGTTTTTCCCACGAAACGTGGGAACATGTAGTAGAACTCGAGAACCTGCAGATTCTTCAGTCTTGGGGATCGAAGCCAGGCGTCGACTGTAGAGGGTCTGCAGTGGAGGTAGCATGTAGGAATGCAGAGGTGATGGAATGCGCCCCCATGGCCGGAGAGGATGGTTTCTGGAAGGCACGAACCACCAATGTCAGGCTGAAAATTGCACCGAGTTCCAAAATATCTAATGCGAATGACATCCTTGCTGGGGAGCATCCAGGCTATGTCGATATAAATTGTTTCTAGAGGCTTAAAAAGACGACCGACAGGGATCTCACTGCAGTCAAGATTCAGAGGAGTGGCGCGCCACAGAGGGCGCCACCGGCGTGCGAGGATTTGAGTGCGGGTGCCCTCCTTAGTGGACAGACGGGAAATGATCTCACCAGTCCGGGAGGTCGCTAATGCGGTCCAGGCAAGACTCCTGCTTCTCGGAACCACTGAGCGGGCCCGCGTCGCTTCTGTCCGCCACCGCCATGCCGCCAGAGGACGAAGTCGCTGGTGGCCCGAACCTCGCCTTCTTGTTCCTCGGGGCACCTCGCCGGATCTCCATCCCCGTCTCTGTTGCTGGATTCGCGTTGCCTGCGAGCACCGCTATATGTGGCATGGATCTGAAAAACTACTAGGTCTTCACTGCGCGCAGATCCAGCGTGTGAGGGAAGGAGGGGAGGGGACGTCGACCAATTGGACGACAACTATAAATTATATCTTTCCTTCACTGTTGCGGTGGAAAACAAAGAACGGTCATTTTCCTTCACTATTGCGGAAGAAAACATACACAGGCACGGGTGGACAGCCCAACAAAGCATGGTGTGGTATTGTATAGAGTCATGTTCGCTTGGGTTTGTGTTCCGAATGATTCCGTTGACTTGTTCAAATGGAGAGGCATGAATGTTTCGGCTCATAGGCACCAGCATGCAACACTCAAGGGTATGGTCCGTGGTATTACATAGAATCATGCTCGCCTGTGGCTCGATCAGACGGAGATGCACGGGCGTTTAGCCCACAGAACTGAACATTTGTGTTACGCACAGCCACGGGCGCTTACTCTGTGAGGCACGGAATGCCCTACGTCAGAGACGCTGACTCCTTATATTTAAAAGCACGGGCCTGAATTCCATAAGGACACGGCTCTGTATTGAGTCGCGTAACGCTTCTTTCTTGATTCTACGTATATTATTCGATAAAGGCATGGACGTTCGTGCATGTCTGTGTTTCAGGGTCGCAAGCACGGGCATAAAGCGCTTAAAGGCATGGAGAGCTATTATATGCAGTCACGCACAAAGATTTTATGTTTGTATTCCGGATGGCTCGGTGGACTCGGTCAGAAGAAGAGGCACGCACGTGACGACCACAGAGGCATGGCCACGTATGTGCGTTTATTACGGAAACCAAATAGAATCGGGTTTATATGTCAACACTTTCTGCTTACTCTGTGAGACACGTAACAGCCCATTCGAGAGACAGAAAGGGGCACACGTTTATTGGCGCATTTCCACATGACTGGCGACTATGACATAAAGTAGCATAAACATAAAAAGACAGAAAGGTAGACTAATTTCATCAGTTGCAAGCTCCTTCGTGGCTCCTCAAGGACAACAAAGAAAAACAAAGCGTACAAACAGTGCAAACAGAACAACAGTTGTTCGACAAGGTTTACACAAAATGCGAACTCCAAAACTTCAAGACAATAAGACACTCCCAAGAACACGAGCAACCATCTCAAGACCTATTCTTCAGCATGAACATCTGAATGGATCTGTCAAATCGAGATATTCAACACTCTTATTTTGTAAATACTGACGCACGTGCGTGCAACTTGGTAATAATCGAAGACGACCATGTTTAGAAGCCTTATTGTGCCACTTCAGAACCCTTTGTTGCTCCTCGTAAAATACTCCTGCGAACTCCGCGGGAGGGTACACAAACTTAATGTCAATGCTATCTAGATACTTTGCACATAGAACAAAGAACGCCGCAAATTCCTTGTTACCCCGGCAAGGAATATAATCTTCCAGTGTTACTGTCTTCAGACAAATATCGTGATGTTTGAGAAACTACCGGTGCCTACGACACCATACGTTTCAGAACGACACTTCAACCGTCCTTAAAAAATACATGAAAGGTTGAAAATACTTAGAGTCCATAGAAAAAGATATGTATGTATGTATGTATCCACTTAAGTCAAATTTAAGATAAACATTTTTAAATGGAAGGAGAACTACAGTATGCACATTTCTCAAGATCATCACCTCGACAGACAAGTGCTCCAGTTTTGGAAAGCACTGCATCAATTCAATGACAATGTCCACCTTATAATCCATGTAGATGAACAAGGTATTGATAGATTGCCGCATTGTTGTAAGACTGACTGCCCCAAAATGCTTCATAAAAATTAACAGAAGATACATCACAAAACTAATATATTAAAGGTTGGACCAAATAAAACTAGTTTCCTCTCAAACAAGATGAAGCTGGAAGTATTGTCAAAACTCAATACCGCAAGACATGTGAGACGACGTGGATACGGATCAGGTGCAGAGACACCGGTTACCTCCAAATCCTCACCCCGCATGAAGCAAAGAACATATTTCAACAAATTAATGGAACTAACATCGAAACAAGTAATCACCCTGTTCCAGAATCAGGTAAAGTCGGTACCTCAACAAGTGCGGGCGCAGACACGAACGCGAATTCACCCAGAGTCCCCAGTTTAGGTGCAGAGACAATAGTAATCGAACAGTGGTCGTCCTCTTTATCGCGGATCAACCGTTGAAGCGAAGGCGCATCCTCAATAATGAGTTTTCCGTAGTGACAACAAATGCCAATGCTTACAAGGTTATACGTGTTTATTGTGATGCGACAAACTCCCCCACTGAAAATAAGCAGCAGAGACTCAAGTGCAGGGCAACTAGAGTGGACTACGATTTGAAGCGAGACCTCTGATATAAGAACTTCCACAAGCGATAGTCTTTTCACCGGCGGTAGCTTAAGCGTCCCTGCATAATTGTCTGGCATATGGCAAAGAGCAAAGACGAGTGTGTGCAAAGAGGAGGAAAACCTAAACACGGACTCCGGCGCTGAGGGCATAATGAATACACCCAGTGGTGTGACCTCTTGCGCTGCGAATCCTGGGAACAGATAATAGAACTCAAGAATCTGGAGATTGTTGAGCTTTGACGATCGGAGCTAGGCAGCAACGATGGCAGGTCTACACCGCAGGTAGCACGCCGGGATAGAGAGGCGGCTTACTGAGCCGGGATGACTGGACATGATGAATTCCGGAAGACTGACAACATTAATGACAGAATATCGAGAGCACCGAGTTCTGGTATAAAATCTGAAGACGGCCTCGGTGACGGCGGACAGCTTCAAGAGGATGGCAATATGAACTGTTTCTTCATCGTTAAAAAGACGGGCAAGAGAGATCTCGCGACAGTTGAGATTCAAAGGAGCGATGAGCCATAAAGGACGCCACCTATGAGCGAGGATTCGAGTACGGATGCCCTCCTTGAGGGGGAGACGAGAGATGATCTCACCTAGGATGGCATCCGGGAGGTCGCTGATGAGGTCCAGACGAGACCCCTCTTCTTCATCCTTGGATCGAGGAAGAGCACACTTGCCGCTTCCCTCCCCTACGGTGACAAACACACCACCAGAAGGCAGCGTCGCCGATGGCGCCACTCTTGCCCTCTTGGAGCTAGGAGTAGCACATTCCATCTCCATCTCCATCTCCATTGCAGGGGTCGCACTGCACACGACAAGTGCTCAGTGAGATGGATCTGGAAAAATGGATTATAACCTGTCCACCCACGAAACAACTTAAATACTGAGAGGGACGGGAAAGGTACAGATTAATTACCTCTCCTTTATTTTTCCCATAAATTGTAGATGTCTGCTTGAAACATTAAATACAGTCATGGCTTTGATAATGCGAGATGCACTGTTGAACACACAGACCAGGCACGGGCGTGCCCCTCCGTGTTTTATTTTTTTACGGCACGTACATACATTAAAAGAATCTATTCCACACCGGAAGCACGGGTGGGCAGCACACAAAGACATTGTGTGATGTTATATAGAGTCATGTTAGCCCGTGTCTGTGTTCTGAACGATTCCGTCGACTCGTTCAGACGGAGAGACACGGACGTGAACCAGTGGAGGCATGTTGTGGTATTACATAGAGTCACTATGAGCATTTACTGCAGAAACACAACGGAATTGGGTTCAGATGTGAACCCTCACAGTTTACTTTCTAAGACAATGAATGGACGATCCGAGAGACACTGTCCTTAAAAGCACGGGCAAGAACTCTGTACAACCACGGTTCTGTACCAAGGAGCAACTAACAAACGCACGGAAGTGAAGCAAAGAGGGACACACTTTTAGTAATAGAAGAAGCACTCTATCGGCTGGCATTGCTCCTTTGTCAGACGCACAGTAGGACGGCTGTGGAAGGCACGCTTTTCAGGCAGATAACGAACGTCATGATGCCACGACAAGGTGAAATCATGGTTGTACAGATACACTGTTGAACAGTCACGGCTTTGATTATACAATATGCACTGTTGAACACGCAGACCAGGAACTGGTGTGCCCCTCCGAGTTTTAATTTTTTACGACACATACATACATTAAAAGAATCTGTTCCACGCTGGAAGCACGGGTGGGCAGCACACAAAGGCATCATGCGGTATTATATAGAGTCATGTAAACTAGTGTCTGTCTTCCGAACGATCCCGTCGACTCGTTCAAACGGAGAGACACGGGACGTAAACACGTGGAGGCATGGTGTGGTATTACATAGAGTCACATCCGTGCGTTTACCATGCAACCATGAGAGTCACGGTTGAACATTCACCAGTGGCATGGCCGTGGCTGCCCGTGCCCTTCGGTTATTTTTATCTCTCTATCACGCAGCAGAGAAGCATGCTTGTATGCTTACAACATCCACGTTCAGAAACCGACACGGCTGTGGAAAATAACAAGGGAACCTGTGCCTCTGATATTTTTCTCCGTCGAGTAAAAATACATAAAGAAACAAAAGGCGTTCTTATTTAAATTTGTTTTCTTTCTATGACTGCAGCAAATTAACTTACAAGCCATTCTTATAACCACACAACGAGAAAATAAACAATCAACACCAGCCCGCCCTCCACACTGATCACTTGCTATTTCATCGCTCCACATGTAGCCTTGTTTTTGAATGTTCAGCGATCCATTCTTCATTCTCGACACTTGTGCAACCCCACCCTTCTGCATACCTATTCAACCTATTTGCCTGCAATATTAACATTCATACATAAAAACAAAGCGAAAGATTGCGGTCATCACTGTTTTTTGCTTACGCCCTGTTTAGACTGCATTATTACATTTTCATTTTTCTTTTCGTACTGCTCTCCGGTACCAAAAAGTCTCCACTCAGACCTTTCGTTTCTGAAAATGGACTGCGCAGATTCTGTGCCTTGTCCTGGGCTTCCTTGCACGCATTCTGTGTGCCTGGCTTGTGTGATGTTCGATTCTAGCGTAGATGCAAGACTTTGGTAAATGCTCCCTGCTGTCAGTGGGGTTGTTGGAGTTGCTGGCGTCTGATGTCTTCCTCCTGGGCTTGGAGTGCATTGTCCTGAGCCGTTTGATGTCCTCGATGGTGTTGTCGGTGTTTTCGGCCATTTCATTGACCTTGCCCTCTTCTCCTGCTGCGATTTCCTCTTCTCCTCTTCAATCCTCATCCTCTCCTGTACTTCTGGGTTATCTGGGCAGTTTGTTTTCCTGTGACCCTTTACTCGACAACGGCCGCACTTGGATACGGCTTTGTTGCCTTTTCCTTTCTTCTCAGAACCAGCTTTGATTCGATCTCCTTTTTTCGTGCCCTTTGAGCCACTCATGGGAGGGTTCTTGAGAGTTTCGGCAAGAATGCGTGTGTCTGGTTCCTCAGCAAGTGCCGCCATGACTTTTATTTTCATATCTACTTTACACTCACGCAGAACACTGTATGCCTTCTCTTTTTTGCAAGCATTTGAACAGATATCCGACAACTCAGTGTAAGTGAGGCCGAATCTCATCGTTTCATCATCTTGTGCGGTCATGATATCACCTTGACTTGTAGACAAAACTTTCAGACTCTCTGATAGATTCCTGGTCCATCTGGGGATGACAAAGGATTTTGGAAGTTGATCGATCATGCCTGTTTGGTCCATCACCTTAAGCACATGGTAGCACTGAATGCCATCCCTACTCATTTTCTTGCAGCTGCAACTGTATATTTCTTTTTGCTCATCCACATCTACCCTGAACTCAGACCTCTCAAATTCCTCGCCCGGATATGGTTTCCACACTTTTTCTCCAGGATCAGTAATCCTTTTTAAAAAATATTGCCTCCCCTTTGCTAGGTCAGAGCACTTGAAGTAAGTCCGGTTCCGTAGCTCCAGCTGGAATTTCCTGAAAATTTCATTGGTGTATACTTGACTTGCATGTCTTTCAGTCGGAAAACCCGTCTCTAGTGATGGCGCCTTCTCTTCTGTTCGGTGTCTTTTCTTGTCAAGCGTGGCGAGGCAATTTTGCTGAATCATGTGATACGCATCAACAAACCTTTTTATAGTGTCATTGTGGTCGACGTAATTCTTCCACGTCGAATTCGTGCTCTCACTGCGAGTGGTTGTTGACGAGAAAGGATAGAAGCAGTCCTTGAAGTACGCTGGCACCCAAAAATTTCGGAGTTCCCATAGCGTGTTCAGGTGTTTGTTGCCTTCCGCCTTGTGCACAGAAATTGCTGCTTTCCAGGCATGCTCAAACTCGTCTTGATTTAGTGAGTTTTTGACGATTCGAAATAAATCATCAGACATCCCTGGGTGCTGCGCAAACACTACTGCATTATTTTCCTTCAGGTTCTTCCTAATATGCCACCAGCAGAACTTGTGCCTCGTTCTCGGAAGAGCTTCCTTTATTGCAGTCTTCATCGCCTGGTCCTGGTCTGTTATTATGTATTTCTGCTCTTTACCTCCCATTGCCTCGACAAACGTGCTTAGGAGCCACTTGAATGACCCTATTTTCTCATCTTTCAAAAGGCCTAGTCCAAACAGGATGGTCGACCCATGGTTGTCGACACCTATAATTGGTGCAAATGGCAAGCAATATATATTCGTAGAGAATGTCGTGTCAAAAGACACGAAATCTCCATATAGATCATAATTCATCTTGCACAAGGAGTCTGTCCAAAACAGGCTCCGCACTACATTGTTCTCTGTCTCTTCCACATGGTGGAATCCCGGCCTCCGCCTCTACATATCGGCAAACAGTTTCATGGTGTCCTCGATATCAGTGTCGCGCTCTCCAGCCCTGCCTCGACAAGCAATATTGCTTATGTCAATCATGTCGAACATAATTTTTCGCCTCGGTGTCCCCATGGCAGTAAAAATCTGCATAACCTTCCTCGGTTCTAACCTCGCCTTCTGCAGCACTTGTATAAAGAATTTCTCCTGAGGTGTCATCTTCTTATAGCATCTCATGAACTTCAGCATCCAATCTGATGGGTGAAGTTGGTGGTTGTGCTCTAGGCGCACGTTCTTCATATACCATTTCCTCCTATCTGCATCCCTCTTGGCTGTTATTTGGACTGGGCAGCTTGTCCGGATCAAGCAATTGCTCCTTCTCTCCTTAACATGTCTCTCAGTTGTTTTATTCTGCCCTTCCTTGGTGCACTGAAACACCTGCTTGTCAAGCTGCTGATCATATGTCGATCTTCTGCTTGTTGATCGCTTGGCAGCAAAGCCAACCTTTCTCGCATATCTGCAGAAGAAGAAAAGGCACTCATCCAATGATCCAAATACCATACCACCCTCTGGTTCGAGCGCTTCGGTGACCTCTTGAATCGTTGGGTATATGCCTTCTTTGAACATGTCATCCATTTCTTTCTCTACAATGGTCGGCGGCGCCATGGTGATTCTGTCTACCATGTCTTCATTCATCTGATCGCATTCACTTCTGACGACATCAGTTTCATCGCCAGCCACAGGTCCACTTATAGCGGAGCTGCTGCTGCTCTGTTGTTTGTCACACCCAGCAGCATCGTTTCTGCATGACACCGACAAATTCATAAATGACTCTGCCTCTCCACTGTCGCATTGTGCAATGCTGCTCCCTGTTTCTCCGGAACTCGTGCAACCAAGGGACTGTGCTGCTTCTACAATGCAATCCGTGCTGGCGTTGCATGCTACTTGCTGCTCTGAACGCTGCGTTCCTTTTGAAATGGATGGAGAACTATGATATTTCTTTGCCTTATTTGTCATCCCCTCCGCCAAATCTTGAACACATAGCACGAAACAGAATTAGATATCCAGAGCAGCATATGCATTTTTTTTAATTTCTAATAAGCGGCACACCAGAGGCACTATTCACATTACACCCAGCAGCACGAACGTGGCCATGCTACACACACATCTGGACAAAGAGGCACAGATGTGCTTCTGCTTACACCATACAACCGGAGAGGCACAACAACATCCTATACAATAGAACAACTGCATATACAGCCGCACCAGACGGACAACCGTCCTCCTGTTTTGCACTTTACCCTGTTCTTTCATAAAACTGTTTGTGCGTTGAATTGAAAAAGCATAGTTCCGACGTCACCTTTGTTTTCCCATGCCTCTCTTGTCCAGCAAATCTTGGCAACAACTTCCGTGCATTGGTAATTTCGCTGACTATTCTGAATGCCATCAGAGATCCTTTGGAAGGACCCCTCATGTTGAACGCCGCAGGTGATCCTTTCAACAGACCTTGCCATATGTTTTCATCGATCCATGGACTACCGCGATACTTGCTTCCTTGCTCGTACACCTGCATGTGCAAGATACTACAATTTAAATATACCAGACGAAAACAAAGAAAAAATCGCTCACAAAAAAATACATTTGCTTTAAATGTTGTTGCACGTTCGTATTTGTTGTCACCTGTATTGCTTTCTGGTGCTGCTGAACAGTAAAGTTTATTCCTCCTATGTTTGATTTTGTCATTGGACTCTTCTTGCCTGCGCAGACTGTACTGAATCCTTGAACACTAATGCTTTTGTTGCCAATGATCCTTCTGCTTGCATCAAGGCAAATTCTGTTACCCAGTACCTCTTCATTATGACCGCCATCAAACGCTGCGGTGTCACAACGCCCACTCTGCACCTTTGTGGACAACTGTGTCTTCAAAGCAAAAAATAATTAGAGGCACGTAAGAGTATTACAAAGAATTAGCACGTAAAACTTCCATGTACGTTCAAAACCAGCGTCTGAAGTTTTCGTCGTTACCTGCACAATCTGCTTAGTGGAGTCTCTGCTGCTTAGAATACTCCTCTTCGCAGGTGTCTTCTTCACAACATGCTCCTGGTTGGGACGTTTACCAAGAACTTGTATCTCACTCTTGACTCCAATTACTCCAGCCGGCATGGCATGTGCATGTTTGACAGCATCTGCATCCTTGATCTTCTTCTCATTTTGTAGTGATTTTTTTTCTTCCACCTCTCGATACTCAACTGCAGAGTAGATGCACAGGATAAACAGATATTACAGCATTCATCCAGGATATATTAATCATTTTTGTTGTTCTTAATGATCTACTAATTAGTGTTCTCAGTGGTAGCACCTTGACAGCAAACGTCACAGAAATAAAAGAACAAACCCTAATGTTCAACCGCCTTGCTATTACCTGCCTCCCATAATCCTTGCCGATGTCGTTCAAAGACCGACCGTCCCTGTTGTCCTAACCAGATGTCGCACTCCTGAACATCTGCCCGAAAAAGTTATAAACCCGCAGTATCAGTGTTGAAAATTTTCAAAGTCGATCTCAATCTTTCTTACTAACGTACTACACTTACCATGCAACAGAGATATATAATTGAACTCACACCTTTCTACTAACCTTTGATTGCCGAATCTTATGCGCTGATTGTTCGGAACTCACACCTTTCTAAATTGTGGGGGGATCTGCTTCCCTACAGTTTGTCAGCAATCTCCTTCAATGATTTTGAATCTGGGAGAGAGAGAAAAGAGAAAGAGAGACAAAGAGAGAAAGAGAGAAGGAAAGAGAGAGGCTACTTCGATTTTTTGCGTGCAGGAGAAGAATAACCTGATAGGTGGGGTGAGTTTTGCGACGCATGAGAGATGCACATGTTTTTTCGGCGTGACGAGATGTGGTAGGTCGACTTCACTTGACCATCGACGAGACTGACAAGTGGGCTCTCAGTTACTAATTCCTCTAAGTCTCTCACTAACTTGTGGGGTCGGCCTTATATGAGTCCTACGAGGAGAACCTCCGTCTGGGGTGAGAAAATGTGGTAGGTGGACTTCGAAGTCATACTGACATGTGGGCTCTCAAATAGTTCCTCCAAGTATTTGACTAACTTGTGGGGTCGTCTCAAAGATGAGTTCCAGATCTTTCTCCATCTAGCATCGGTGGCGACAGGCGAGGCATATTCTAGCTCTCCAAAGGAAAGCCAATCCTGATCCCTCCGCAGAGTTCGCTCGTCACTGAAAATGTATCGGTCTCCTTCATCTCACTTGTCATGGATCTCCTGTTCAGGTAATCCATTGCATCATCACCATGATTATGCCACCGATTCAACATTTGAACAAAAAAAATTACCGGTACTAGCAATTCTGCGGGTTGCGTACACACCGCATCTGCACAACACAGCATGTGGGGCGCGATTTGAATATCAGTTCCGGATCCAATTATCTTCAATTGGTCTGTGCTCAAACTGTTGCGCCATCTTAACAGCAGAAGGGTTATGGATTTAAAATTAGGACTCAGCTGACCTCACTTTAATTATGCCAACTTCATGCTTGCGTCGTGGTTTTGCTAAGTTGAGTTATATCTCCAGCCATGCAAAACTTAAGCACTCTCAAGACCACATATTATATTACTTGCAGAGCTCAATGAAATTGCAGTCAAAATTCACTATCCTGATCCCTAACATGAGGTCACAGGTCAAATGATTGTATAGATCCACAATCTATAGCAGAGATCCAAAGGACTTACATCCCTTTTTGCAAAGCAGTTACTAACTCAGATTTAGAAACCGTCTTACATGGACCAAGTTGTTGATGATGGTCTCACATGGACTGCTAACAACTGCCTTACATAGTTGACCTGGTAACGATGATGTCTCGTGACCTCTTATGTAGAGTTCGATGAGATGGACTCCACCCCACAGCTGTCGGAGACTCAGTCCCAGTCTGTCGATGGCACAGAGATTGTCACCCAAGATTTCATGGTTCATGACCAGCTAGAAACAGAGAGACTAAGGATTGAGTTAAAACGTGCAGCACACAGAAAGCTTGTTGAGGAGTACAGGGCAAAGAAGCAGCTTGCTGCCTCGAAGTAGGTGTTTTTTATCATGCATCTTGCGTGTGTTGTTGAAATTTCTTTCGAAATCAATGCCTCTCATTCTAGCTGCATTTTTAATCACGGCTTAAATATTTGTCTCTATTTTGCTGACTCGGCGTTTGTATGTAAGCTTCTGCCAGAAAAGCATGTGGTTCAACAATACATTTGATAAAGGTCGTTTCTTATCTTTGTCCACAGAGCTGTTATAATGGGTGAATATGAAGAAGAGTTCAGCACAAAACTTAGCTTCCAAAAATTCATTACTGTCTGTGAAAAGCTAACAGAACCACAAAAGCAGCTTGTCAGAGATATTGGATTTGTATACCTTCTAGATCTGTGTTGTCACGAGCTTCCAAGGTGTTTCTTTCGCTGGCTTGTCCACTATTTTGATTGCCCTTCCAGGTGTTTCATACTGCCTAGTGGATACAGATTCGTCATCAACTCGTACACAGTGCACCGAATCTTAGGAATTCCACTTGGTGGGCAAATTATCCCAAGAAAATGCTCAGAAGCTTTCAGATGTCAGGTTAAGTCTGAAACTCGGTGTGTTGGGCATGCTCCAAACATCAGAGAGTTAACTGATCTCATAACCCCAGAGCTGACAAGAGAAGTGTTTCAATGTGTTTTCGTGATGTTTGCAACATCGGTATTTCTATGCCCAACGACATATGACTGCGTTAGCCCTGACTATTTAGCCGCTCTAGAAGGACCAGCAAGTAACATACCATCATATGATTGGTCCAATGTTGTCACAGAGAAAATGGTGGCATCACTCTAGACCTTCAAGGACAAAGGATTCGCAGGCACCCTGTGTGGCTGCCTCCTGATTCCAATGGTTCGTTAACTAACTTGTACATTTCTTTATACCCACAAGCATCTACAAGAACATGATTCATTTTTACCTCTTCCCCACTTGCAGATAACGTATTTTGAGTACCCGGATACGAAGATTATGGACCTGGAACCTGACACTCCTGCAAGACTTGTCATGTGGGACAGAGAGGCCATTAAGAATTATGCTAACACAGACAGCCTGTCAACAGAGGACGGAATTTTTGGGAAACACGCGGTGAGTCAACTTTTCATCATTTTCCTTTGGCGAAGTTTTCAACTCAACATAGGAACTTAGCTGGAATGTATTAACTTGACTTGACTATAATTGTTTCCTTTTCCGCATGGCAGCTGAAAGACATTAGGCGGACGACTTTCCAACCATTTTTTGAAATGAGTCCCAGACTAGAATCCTACATAGAAGAATTTGTGCCTCAAGAAAAACTTTGTTCTGTAAGTGATTTCCAGCTACTGCACCTGATTTTATGTTTGAAATGATGCTCCCTAAGTTTTTACAAAAAAGATACATGTCCTATCGTGTTCATCTAGATAGTTTCTTATAGTACGTTAGCTGTGCTTTGTTTTAAACTAGAAGTGCTTCATATAGGACGAGTGCTCATCCAGACAGTTTCCTATAGTACGTTAGTTGTGCTTTTCTATTAAAACCATAAGTGCTTCCTACAAGACGTTAGCCCTGCTTTTGTATTTAATATAGAAGTGCTTCCTATACTACCTTGGTTGTGCTTTTGTGTTAAATATAAAAGTGCTTCCTATACTACCTTAGTTGTGCTTTTTGTGCTAAAACTAGAAGTGCTTACGATACTACCTTAGTTGTGCTTTTGTGTTAAATATAAAAGTGCTTCCTATACTACCTTAGCTGTGCCTTTTGTGCTAAAACTAGAAGTGCTTCCTATAGTACGTTAGCTGTGCTTTTGTGTTAAATATAAAAGTGCTTCCTATATAGTACGTTAGTTGAGCTTTTGTGTTAAACATAGGAGTGCTTCCTACAGGACGTTAGCTGTGCCTTTGTGTTTAATATAGAAGTGCTTCCTATACTACCTTAGCTGTGCTTTTGTGTTAAATATAAAAGTGCTTCCTATACTACCTTAGCTGTGCTTTTTGTGCTAAAACTAGAAGTGCTTCCTATAGTACGTTAGTTGTGCTTTTGTGTTAAATATAAAAATGATTCCTATATAGTACGTTAGCTGAGCTTTTGTGTTGAACATAGGAGTGCTTCCTACAGGACTTTAGTCGTGCCTTTGTGTTTAATATAGAAGTGCTTCATGTACTACCTTAGCTGTGCTTTTCTGTTAAATACAAAAGTGCTTCCTATAGTACCTTAGCTGTGCTTTTGAGCTAAAACTAGAAGTGCTTTCTATAGTACGTTAGCTGTGCTTTTGTGTCAAATATAAAAATGCTTCCTATATAGTACGTTAGTTGTGCTTTTGTGTTAAACATAGCAGTGCTTCCTATAGTACATTAGCCGTGCCTTTGTGTTTAATATAGAAGTGATTCCTATACTACCTTAGCTGTGCTTTTGTGTTAAACACAAAAGTGCTTCCTATAGTACCTTAGCTGTGCTTTTGTGCTAAAACTAGAAGTGCTTCCTATAGTACGTTAGATGTGCTTTTGTGTTAAATATAAAAATGCTTCCTATATAGTACGTTAGCTCTGATTTTGTATTAAACATAGGAGTGCTTCCTAAAGAACGTTAGCCGTGCCTTTGTGTTTAATATAGAAGTCATTCCTATACTACCTTAGCTGTGATTTTGTGTTCAATATAGCACTACTTCCCTGCAGCGGTAGGTTAACCATGCTTCGTACGATACGTCGGGTGTGCTCTTTCAAGGATTGTGCTGACCATGATTCATGCACCTTGTTACCCGCGCTTCCTCGCAGCATATCATGTGTGATTCTGCAATTCTTGACAGAACATACAATAGCTCACAAGATATTTTTCATTTTCAGTATTAATAGCTAATTTTCGTTTCCGGTATTAAAAATTTCTGATGTTTTTTTTCAATTACAGGCCAAGGTGAAAATTTCAAAAGTTATCAATGAAATGTACACAGAACTTTTCTCGCGGTTTCAACCAGTTCTCGAGCAGAAATTGGAGAAGCTCCTTTCACTTGGTAGGGATCTTAGTGCAAAAGAAACCAAGACCAGAGACCACGACGTTTATTGTAACTTGCAACAGGACAACTCAAATGAAAAAGAAACTTTTTCATCAACACCTTCAACATACTCTGCGCTTCCAAGTTCTAGCACGACAAGCAGTCAAAGTTCTTCCAGCAGTGGCTCAACCAGTGTCCTTCACGCCACGTCATCCTCCCTAGAAAATTTAAAGGGTTGTTGCGATACCCCTGACCCAGACTCCCAGAGTCCATATGACAAAGAGCAGTCCCAAATTCGTCTATCTTCACAACTGAAATCACCAACTCAGATTAAGTTGCTACTGGCGGTGAACAGGATCGACCACAACAAAGAGCACATTGATGAAGAAGCCAAGATTCATCTGGACAAAGTGCATAACCATCTGCAGAACTGCCTTGATGGCTTGCCGGTGTAGGACCTTGTGAAGAGGTGTCTAGAGGGGGGGTGATTAGACACTAAGTACAAAAGTTGCAGTTTCTAACTTCTTTAAGTTTAAGTGGAGTTTAGACACAAGTTTAACATTCACAACATATAGCAAGCAAGCATGCAAAGAGTATATGAGCAGCGGAAAGTAAAGCGTGCAACTTGCAAGAATGTAAAGGGAAGGGTTTTGGAGGATTCAAATGCAATTGGAGACACGGATGTTTTTGGCGTGGTTCCGATAGGTGGTGCTATCGTACATCCACGTTGATGGAGACTTCAACCCACGAAGGGTAACGGTTGCGCGAGTCCACGGAGGGCTCCACCCACGAGGGGTCCACGAAGAAACTACCTTGTCTATCCCACCATGGCCGTCGCCCACGAAGGACTTGCCTCACTAGCGGTAGATCTTCACGAAGTAGGCGATCTCCTTGCCCTTACAAACTCCTTGGTTCAACTCCACAATCTTGTCGGAGGCTCCCAAGTGACACCTAGCCAATCTAGGAGACACCACTCTCCAAGAAGTAACAAATGGTGTGTTGATAATGAACTCCTTGCTCTTGTGCTTCAAATGATAGTCTCCCCAACACTCAACTCTCTCTCATAGGATTTGGATCTAGTGGAAAGAAGATTTGAGTGGAAAGCAACTTGGGGAAGGCTAGAGATCAAGATTCATATGGTAGGAATGGAATATCTTGGCCTCAACACATGAGTAGGTAGTTCTCTCTCAGAAATAGGATGCTGGAAGTGTAGGTTCGTTCTCATGGCTCTCTCCACGAATGAAGAGGAGGTGGAGGGGTATATATAGCCTCCACACAAAATCTAACCGTTACACACAATTTACCAAACTCGGTGGGACCGATTCAACAGACTCGGTCAGACCGATTTAGTAAACCTAGTGACCGTTAGGGTTTTCGGTGGGACCGACATGCAACTCGGTAGGACCGATATGGTTACGGTTAGGGCATAACGTAATCTCGGTGAGACCGATTACACAAACTCGGTGAGACCAATTTTGGTAATTAGCTAACCAGAGAGTTGGTCAGGTAAACTCGGTGGGACCGATTCGCTCTTTTGGTGAGACCAAAAAGTTACGAAGGGGAAACAGAGAGTTTACAGTGTAATCTCGGTGGGACCGATCGCTCACTTCGGTAAGACCGAAACATTACGAAGGGAAACAGAGAGATTACAATCCCATCTCGGTGAGACCGAGATCCCTATCGGTGAGACCGATTTGCCTAGGGTTTCTGGCAGCTGCTATGACATCTGAACTCGGTGGCGCCCGATAGAAAGAATCGGTGTGGCCGAGTCTGACTTTAGGTTTAGGTCATATGTGTGGAAGTGGGAAAGTAGTTGAGGGTTTTGGAGCATGTCACTAAGCACTGTGGAGCAAGAAACTCATTAAGCAACACCTCATCCCTTCTTGATAGTATTGGCTTAGACTCAATGTGATCTTGGATCACTAAAATGTAAAATGAAGAGTCTTGAGCTTGAAGCTTGAGCCAATCCTTTGTCCTTAGCATCTTGAAGGAGTTCCCACATCCTTTAGTCCATGCCACTCCATTGTTGAACTTATCTGAAACATACTAGATAAAAGTGTTAGTCCAACAAGAGATATGTTGACATCAATTACCAAAACCACCTAGGGAGCACTTGTGCTTTTAGCCGGTTCATGAGCCCTTCGTGCCAACGTCTGAGATGCTCGAGAGTGGGGCAATTATAATGACAGGTGAAAATTCGTCTGAGTGTTCTGTACGAATTGAAACCCAAAATTCTGCTGGAGGATCTACAGACCACAACTCTCTGACAAGCCCACTAGAAAAACTCTTGGAGGAAACAGCAAAACCTACTGCAACAGAAACATCAACCTCGCACTCTGCGGTTGACACACAGTTACTGACTGGTCCAATCTCAACGGATACACTTGGAGCACATGTTCATCACATTGGGAAAACGTCGCCAACTACTGAACGGTCCAGCGGTTCTGATAGCGCTCACAAAAATTCTTCAACCAACACAAAGAGCCTCACTGTATCCCAACCTGCACAAAAGTTAAACATTATCACTGAACAATGTTCTTCTTCACTGCCAGAAGCTAAGGTCCATCTTGTTTCAATTTTGAGCGATGAGAAGACAATTGTTGAAACTGAACGCACCAGAGCCACTTCTTCCCTTGCTCCTAGAGTTCATCGCAGAGAAAACACTTGTCACCTCAGCTCACTAGACTAGTAAGATCTCACAAAGATTTGCAAGGAATTTACTGAATGGTATGCAATGAATTTGATGCAAGAAATTGCAGAGCAAATAGAAAGAAATCTAGATGAAGTTTTTTTAAAGGGAAACAAATATGCATGAGACAAATACAAAAGCATAGAAAAGAACACAAGAGAACTTCATCTATAGATGGTTGGCGACAAAGTCACCTATGTTAGAGTATATTGACTTAGGAGTCAAGTGAGATCACTTGATCATAGGTCATACTCATCGTTTAAGCTCAAAATGGGGTTACCATTTTTCGTTTAAGCATCTTGATGTATTCACATCTTGTCGAGTTACTTTAGCTCATGACTTGGAGTAAAGCTTCTCTAAGATGGAATAACATACCTTGGTTGGTGGTGTTGAATATGTAGTTGAACTTACGTGGGTTGCTCAAGGTTGATGTAGCTCATCAAGAGTTGGGAGCACCACTTGGAATTTGAGTCCATCTACCTACATGGGTTAGTTCTTGCAAGGAAGAGCACTTGTGTATCCAAAAATGACAATCATGAAGCTCAACATAGAATTTGTCAAAGGATATGTTTGAATGGTTTCATGCTTACTTGTCTTCAACCACCATTGTGTAGAGACTTGGTGATGTAGAGATTGCTCAAGATATGAGTAGGTTACAATCTCATGGAATTTGATTCAACCAAGTACCTACATGGGTTAGATAACATGCAAGATACAAATATATCCAAGACACAAGATTTTCATCATAAGAGAAATATCAAGGATTAGTCATAAGCTCATGTCTTGCATGTATACAATGGAGTTTCTACTCCAAGTTTGAAGCATCAATGATGTTCAATTCTCCTCTCAACCTGCAAAACACTTTCTCATCAAGAGGTTTAGTTAATATATCCGCCAATTGCTTTTCGGTGCGAACATGCTTAAGATCAATGTCACCCTTAGCAACATGATCTCGAATGAAATGATGACGAACTTCAATATGCTTAGTTCGAGAATGTTGTACGGGATTATGACCAATTTTGATAGCACTTTCATTGTCACAAAGCAATGGAACATGTTTCACATATATCCCATAATCTTTAAGAGTTTGGATCATCCAAAGTAATTGAGCACAACATGAACCAGCGGCAATGTATTCCGCTTCAGCGGTGGATAAGGATACCGAGTTTTGTTTCTTGGAGGACCAAGACACAAGAGATCTACCAAGAAATTTACAAGTACCCTAAGTGGACTTTCTATCAACCTTGTCTCCGGCATAGTCCGAGTCGGAGTAGCCAACAAGATCGAACGAGGCCCTCTTGGGACACCAAATGCCAAAATTTGGTGTATGGATTAAGTATCTCACTATCCTTTTCACGGCCTTAAGATGACATTCTTTAGGAGTAGCTTGATATCGTGCACACATGCACACACTTAGCATCATATCGGGACATGAAGCACATAGATATAACAATGAACCAATCATAGAGCGATAAACCTTTTGAACAACCGGTTCACCATCTTTGGTCAAGTCAAGATGTCCACTAGTAGTCATGGGTGTAGACATACCTTTGCACTCTTGCATATTGAACTTCTTGAACAAATCCTTAGTGTACTTTGTTTGAGAGAAAAAAGTACCTTCCTTAGTTTGCTTGATTTGCAACCCAAGAAAGAATTCGAGTTCACTCATCATTGACATCTCAAACTTCTCCGACATTAGCTTCCCAAACTTTTCACTAAAATGAGGGTTAGTTGAACCAAATATAATATCATAAACATAGATTTGGCACACAAATAGTTCTCCATTAACCCTTTTAGTAAAAAGTGTGGAATCAATTTTCCCAATTTCAATGCCTTTTTCAATAAGGAACTTGGTCAAGCATTTATACCACGCTCTAGGAGCTTGTTTAAGACCATAAAGAGCTTTGTGAAGTTTGTAAACATGATTGGGTTTCTTAGGATTGACAAAGCCATAAACTTCCTCCTCTATTTCACCATTTAGAAAAGCACTTTTAATGTCCATTTGGTACAAGGTGATATCATGGTGATTAGCATAGGCAAGTAAGATGTGAATGGACTCAAGTCTAGCAACGGGAGCGTAAGTCTCACCATATTACATACCTTCGACTTGTGTGTAGCCTTGGGCGACGAGATGTGCTTTGTTGCGAACTACTTTTCCATCTTCATCTTGCTTGTTGCGAAACACCCATTTGGTACCGATGATGTTGTGGTTGTTGTCGGGATTCTCAACCAATGTCCAAACTTGGTTTCTCTCAAAGTTATGTAGCTCTTCATGCATAGCATTTATCCAATTTGGATCTTCCAATGCTTCTTCGACCTTCATAGGTTCAATGCTAGAGATGAAAGAATAGTTTTCACAAAAGTTAGCTAAATGAGTTTTAGAGCGAGTGATTCTCCCGGTTTGAATATCATTGTAGATTTGCTCCACGGGATGGTCTTTAGCAATTCTTGCTCGAACTCATGAAAGCTTTTGCTTGGGTCTCGGTTGAACATCTTCTTCATCTTGTTCTTCTTCTTCTTCTTCTTGATCTTCTTCATTGTTGGCGTTGTCGTTTTCTTGTCGTGGTGGAGAAGGAGGTTGTTGACGTTCATCTTGATGCACTTCCTCATTTTCTTCATCTTGGTGTGTCCCACTTGTGGATGCTTCCATATCAACTCTTGGTTCACCTTGTCGTGAAGTAGAAGCTTCCACTTGGACGAACGAGGTACTCTCCTTCACCTCCGTTGGACGAACCTTGCCAATAGAAAGGTCTTGGATTGCTTCCGAAGGATCTTTGTCTCCTACATCAATTGGCAATTGCTCTACTTGCGAGCCGTTAGATTCATCAAACTTCACATCTACCGTCTCTTCAACCTTTCGGGTGAAATTGTTGTAGACACGATAAGTATGAGAGTTTGAGCCATAACCTAGTAGGAAACCTTCATGAGACTTAGGAGCAAATTTAGAACGACGATTGTCGGTGTCAAAACCAGCGGATCTCGGGTAGGGGGTCCCGAACTGTGCGTCTAGGCGGATGGTAACAGGAGACAAGGGACACGATGTTTTACCCAGGTTCGGGCCCTCTTGATGGAGGTAAAACCCTACGTCCTGCTTGATTGATATTGATATTGTGGATGTTTAGAAGAGTGGATCTACCACGAGATCAAGGAGGCTAAACCCTAGAAGCTAGCCTACGGTATGATTGTAATGGTTGTTGTTGTATATATCTATCGACTAGCCTGGCCTCGGTTTATATAATGCACCAGAGGCCTAGGATAACAAGAGTCCTAGCCGAATACGCCGGTGGGGGAGGAGTCCTTGTATTGATCGCCAAGTCTTGTGGAACCTTCCTTGTATGCGGCAACTATCCGGACTGGCCCATGAGTATACGGCCATGGGGATCATCGACCCAATCCAACTGATCGGGAGACGACGTGGTGAGTACCCCCTAGTCCAGGACACCGTCAGTAGCCCCTGAACCGGTCTTCAAGTTGGGAACGCTCCTCGATTCTTCTGAACTGTTCTTCATCTTCGGTCATTGGTCTTGAAAACTGGTTCAACAAATCTTCTCATCTTCGATCTTGAGAATCGCCGAAATGCATTCGACGAGTTTACACGTCGGGTATCCGAGGAGCCCCTTTAAGTTTCCGGCCTTTACCAATGCCTTGTTATTTTTATGCCACACCTCGGGTTTGAAGTTGTTCCCGGGCGACAACGTCCTCTTGCGTCCGAGCTCCAACGCCGGACTGCATTCGAGGTATCTTTTGCAGCCGAGCACCAATGCCGGACTGCTTCCCAGCTCTAACGCCGGACTATGTATCCGAGCTCCAACGCCGGACTATGTATCCGAGCTCCAATGCCAGACTGTATCCGAGGTGTCATAAATCACCTTGGTTTAAAGAAGTTTGAAGGAGTTTAGCCGAGCTTAAATGCCAGAAGTGCCCTCTATGGAGCCAGCCACTAGCGCCCGAGCTTTACGCCGGACTGCTTCTGAGGTGGTGCACCACCCCGAATGTGGGCCGATTTTTGTCAATATTTTTGATTGGTGCCAGTAGCCCTCAAGGTGGGTATCGGTCTAAAACCCGAGATGCACATGAAGGATGACACAAGACCGCTGATCCCCGTAGCCGCTGAGACTCATGTTGATTTGCAAAATCGGTCTGAGGATCAAGTCCTAGCTTGGCGGAATACTTCGGGACACAAAAAGCGGCGTGCGCAGTCCTCGAGACTCAGGTTGGGTGCGGCCGACCAACCTGAGGATCAAAATCTCCTCGGAAACTGTATTGCACTTAAAATTTTCTGCATAGAACAGGCAATGCAGTAGCCCCCGAGACACTGGTCGGGTGGCAACACCAGATCAGGGGATTGATGTGCCCCTTTAATATTTGTAAATAATAAGCCCGAAGCCCAGTAGCCCCCGAGCCTTAATGCGGGCACGGGAGGCCGAATTAAGGATCGATATCCATAGTAAAATCACAAATTATGTGTAATGACTCTATGTATCCAAGTACTTTACGTCATTAATGCTCGGATCCGCATTGTACAAAACTTTGTTGATCGACCATCGGCTTCCACCTCCTCGGCCAATAGTCGAGGAGTGTTTGTCCTACTTTATAAAGCCTTTATGAGGGCAAAGATTTACAACAAACAAGACAATCTGGCCATACGGTTTTATAAACAAAGGTACGCGGAGAGATATGTTATATTACTGTTGAACAGAAGAAATGTCTTCCAAAGAAAATAGTCCCACTATCGGTTCCTTTCTTTGGGCTGTCATGCTAAGCATGATCATGAAACCTCAGCTCTAATGGAAGAGCAAAATATTGAGGATTTAATTTGGGAGGCCAGTTACTAGCCCCCGGTAGTGTTCGGCGATAGTTGAGGTCAAGCCGGAAACACTTCGGCCAATGTTATGAATGGCCCGTCATTTAATATATTCATCAGATCGCTGACCAGTTTACACCTATTGTGACAGTCGGTTTTCGGCTTTCTCCACTGAGGTGCTTGACCATGTGAGCTGGAAGCACAATCACAGTGGTTCTCCCTTTGCACACCTAGCCGAACAAAGCGGAACGTAGGAGGCAAGCGCAGAAGCCGGGTAACCCAACTATTGACCGAAGACACAATTCGAAACCGATGCATATATAGCAATATCCGAGAATGTTTTTTCCGAATCTCTAAAGGTGTCCGGCGTTGCACTGCGAGACTTGTGCTGAAAACACACAAATAGTTTAAAAGTGTCATGGGCTCGAAAAGCCAAAAAGGTTAATGTCCGAACTAGATCAAGTGTTCGGTGCCAATCCGAAAATTGGACTTAGAAAAAAAAGTGCTTCTGCCGTGCTTTAACTTTGCAACGATAAGAAGAAAAACACTTAGTATGAAACGGCTCGAATAAACATAAGAGCCCCCAAGCGACTTGGGTAAAAGTTGACTATAAAATGTAAGGTGACATGTAGAATGCCTTCTAGCCGGATTGTAGATCGTTTGTCGTAGCGGACCTTTTTGCTTCAACCTCTGGACCCAATAGTCCAGAGTGTGTCCGAATACCCTTGCGGTTATAAAAACCGGGGCATGCGTGGAGACCAGGCGTAGGGGTCATTAGTGCTTTATCAGACAAGTGCCCAACTAGTTATGTTATATTACATGGTTAGTAAGAAACATCTTCCAGGGAGAATAGTTCCGTTAGGGGTTCCTTTCCCTGGGAGGCATGCCCTAAAGTGCATGTCCGGACTGCGAAAAGAGCAGAAAAACATCTGGGGGCAGGTAAATGAATAGGTAAGAAATCATCTTTTAGTTCACCGACCGAGTATTCCCTTAAGAATGCTAGCTTTCGGCTTCACCCAGTCTGAGGTACACATCCGGCTGACCCGGCAGTAACAATTGCAGAGGTGCTCCCTTTACCACCTAGACGAACTATCGGGAACGTAGGGGTAAGCACAGGAGCCAGGCAACTCAGCTTGGCCAAAACTTAAGTCATATCGATGCATATAATGGTGAATAAAAGGTACATGCGGAAGTGTGACACATGTGTTGGGCATAAAGCCCGAATTAATAAGCTTCTGTTAAAGAAGCCCCAAGGTATAATGAGCGCGGGTAGCGCGTCAAGTATGTGCAAACAAAGTTTGGACAAGGAAAATTTTTACAAGCAACTTTTTTTCCAAAAAAGTATAATGCTTAGTCGAACCGAACACAAGTTAGAAATTTAAAACTTTGAGCATGAAGGCAACTTAGCTGGTTAATGTGTTCGGTATTGACGACGCGGTCCGAGCTTGATGCGGGACAAGTTTCCATCCCCCAAGCCGGTCCCGAGGTGGCGGAGCAAAGAGCTCGGCACTCCGAAGTGGTGACATAGCACGGCCAATGCAGGACGGCAGAGTGATGCCGAAGTCCCTGGCATGGGGTAATGAAGTGTTGACGAAGCCCCCCGTCCAGCCGAGGTGACGTCAAAGGATATAGTCCGGCTGGATCATTTTCCTGTGCACAAAAAATAGTGCAAACCAGAGATAATAATAATAATAATAATAATAATAATAATAATAATAATAATAATAATAATAATAATAATAATAATAATAATAATAATAATAATAATAAATCATTGCATAATAAATAATTTATGCAAAGTGAGTAATAAAAGAAATATGGCCTGGTGCCGAAGTCGATGTCGATGCAGGTCGTCGGCGTAATGCAATAAAGGCGTGGCAAAGCCTGGATTCACAGGTCGGTCCAAGTTCCGGATGCGACGTTCGCCGGACTATGTACGGAAACTGACCGAACCATCATGCGACCGTTGATAATGCGGCCACCATTTGATAGACCTGTGTGCATATGATGGACAAACCAGAGTAATAATTCCTTGGGAAAAATTAACCCAAACAAGCAAAAAGAAATACTAGGATTAATAGCACCTGGTTTATTTGTTGTAATAATCCGAAGGAAGGTGATTCCCAAAATTGGGACTCGATCCACACACCCATCGCCTGATGGGCGATAAAGCAACGGCATGGCGATGCTGGCAAAGGTTGGCTCGACGAGGCAAAGCCCTCGGTCCAGCTAACGTGACGGAGCTGGTCGGCCAGCGATGCCGAAGTCTCCGGTGTAGGTTGATGAAGAGATGATGAAGCCCCCGGTCCGGAGTGCGGCCCTGTAGATGCAGGTCATGACGTGGTCGATGCCGGCTTGATGAAGTGACCGTGCGGCGATGCAGGTGTGCCCGCTTTGTGTAATCCGTGGAGTGGCGATGTTGGTGATGATTTATCCTTCGCGATGCCGGACTCTTGTCCGGCTTGCCGAGATGATGATCCGAAGAAGTTGAGCTCGGCTCAACAAAGCGACCACGCGTCTAGCGCATGTCGGCCGTCGTTAGGGGGTGTCCCGGATTAGGGGGTGTCCCGGATTAGGGGGTGTCCAGCCATCCGTCCTTGATCCGTGCGGTCGGCTCCGGACTATGGGTCGGAGCGGATTCGTGTGCGGCCTCCAAGGTGCTGTCCGGCGGCAGAGTTAGGTCGTGCCCATCGTGACAGCGCGGCACGCTCGGCTGTGGCTCAGATCCATCGAAGATCAAGTCCCCGCGGATATCGGCCGTGAAGTTTAGGCTTCCAAACCTGACCTGACGGCCAGGGGCATAGCTTTCGATCTGCTCCAGATGGCCAAGTGAGTTGGCCCGCAGTGTGAAGCCGCCGAATACGAAGATCTGTCCGGGAGAAAAGTCTCACCCAGGACTGCGTCGTTGTCGATTGAAGAGGCCATCAAGCCTATTGGTGACGACACAGAGGAACTCTCAATGAAAGCACCAATGTCGGTGTCAAAACCGGCGGATCTCGGGTAGGGGGTCCCGAACTATGCGTCTAGGCGGATGGTAACAGGAGACAAGGGACACGATGTTTTACCCAGGTTCGGGCCCTCTTGATGGAGGTAAAACCCTACGTCCTGCTTGATTGATATTGATATTGTGGATGTTTACAAGAGTGGATCTACCACGAGATCAAGGAGGCTAAACCCTAGAAGCTAGCCTACGGTATGATTGTAATGGTTGTTGTTGTATATATCTATCGACTAGCCTGGCCTCGGTTTATATAATGCACCAGAGGCCTAGGATAACAAGAGTCCTAGCCGAATACGCCAGTGGGGGAGGAGTCCTTGTCTTGATCGCCAAGTATTGTGGAACCTTCCTTGTATGCGGCAACTGTCCGGACTGGCCCATGAGTATACGGCCATGGGGATCCTCGGCCCAATCCAACTGATCGGGAGACGACATGGTGAGTACCCCCTAGTCCAGGACACCGTCAACGATGCTTATCAAGAATGTAGCACCTTGAGCCGAGTATTCGTAAGTATCCAACTTGGGGTTTGTTACCGGTGAGGAGCTCGTATGCCGTCTTGCCGAGTAGCTTGTGAAGATACAAGCGATTTGTTGCATGACAAGCTGTCTCAACCGCTTCTGCCCAAAAGTGCTTCGGCGTCTTGTACTCATCAAGCATCGTTCTCGCCATTTCGATGAGCGTCCGGTTCTTCCTCTCAACAACTCCATTTTGTTGAGGTGTGTACGTAGCCGAGAACTCGTGTGAAATCCCTTCTTCGTCAAGAAAGGTGTCCACATTTGCGTTCTTGAACTCCATTCCGTTGTCGCTGTGAACCTTCTTGATCTTTACTTCAAATTGATTTTGGGCCTTCCTAGCGAAGTTTTTGAAGATCTTTTGGACCTGTGATTTATCATCGAGAAAGAACACCCACGTAAATATTGAAAAATCATCAACTATAACTAGACCAAAAGAATTTCCACCGATACTCTTGTAAGAGTTGGGACCAAAGAGATCCATGTGAAGTAGCTCGAGTGGCCTCCTTGTGGTCATGATGTTCTTCACGGGATGCCTTCCTCCAACCTGTTTACCTGCCTGACAAGCACTGTAGAGTCTATCCTTATCAAATATGACATCGTTAACACCAAGGATATGATTTCCTTTAATAAGCTTGTCAAGATTTCTCATGCCAACGTGACCTAGTCGTCTATGCCATAACCAACCTTTTGAGGATTTAGCAATGAAGCATGTTTTAGGTTGTGCCTTTTTAGAGAAATCAACAATGTAAAGATCACCTCTACGTATATCGGTAAAGACCATTTTATGATTGTCTCGATGAAACACTTGGCAATATACTTCAGTAAATAGGACATCGAAACCGAAATCAGCAAGTCTAGATACTGAAAGTAAGTTGTAGCCAAGAGATTCAACGAGCATAACATTTTGTATGGAGCTATCATGTGATATGGCCACCTTACCGAGGCCAACCACCTTACCCTTTGAGTTGTCACCGAAAGTGACATACTTTCAAGGACTATCATTTTCAGCGAGCTCATGAAACATGTCTTTATCTCCGGTCATGTGATCGGTACATCCACTGTCAAGAACCCATTCCTTTCCTCCTGACACATATCCCCGAAGATTTTCCATAAGACCAAACTGTCTCATTGCATCATCAAGATCGAAGTCACTATCATCATCCTCATCATAGTATCCATGTTCAACATCGTCAAGTGGTGGATCAAGTCCTAGAGAGGGTAATTCGTTAGAGTGAGCTTGACAATGATCTTGCTTATGAATTCTTATAGCTTCGGAAATAATATCACCAATAATTCCAACATCTCCTTTGGCACGCATAAGGATTGTAAGTTCAAATAGACGATCACCAAACATAGGATCGCTAGTATTCATCTTACTCAAAGCAATAGACTTATGGAGAATTTCATCTAGATTTTTCAAGGAATAATTTGGAAATCGTTCCTCAAGAAATTTCCATATAGTGTAGGCACACTCAAGAGTAGGCAAGTTTATAATTAAGTTTCTAGGCAAGCCTCTAGTGATAAGATTAACAGTTCTAAGATTCCTAATCATGTCAATTAACTCATCAAGAGTAGGATGCATAGGATCAACATGTGGTGCACAAAGGCTAGCAATGTACTTGTTCAAATGATATTGATTTAAAATTACAAGCATCTCATTTTTCCACTCATGAAAATACTCTCCATCAAGAATAGGCACTCTATGTCTAAGACTCCCCAAAGTAGACTCATCCATCTTCCTCCAATGGTGATTAAACCAAGGCAGTGGAGACCAATGCTCTGATACCACTTGTAGGACCTTGAGAAGAGGTGTCTAGAGGGGGGTGATTAGACACTAAGTACCAAAGTTGCAGTTTTTAACTTCTTTAAGTTTAAGTGGAGTTTAGGCACAAGTTTAACATTCACAACATATAGCAAGCAAGCATGCAAAGAGTATATGAGCAGCGGAAAGTAAAGCATGCAACTTGCAAGAATGTAAAGCAAAGGGTATTGGAGGATTCAAACACAATTGGAGACACGGATGTTTTTGGCATGGTTCCGATAGGTGGTGCTATCGTACATCCACGTTGATGGAGACTTCAACCCAGGAAGGGTAACGGTTGCGCGAGTCCACGGAGGGCTCCACCCACGAGGGGTCCACGAAGAAGCAACCTTGTCTATCCCGCCGTGGCCGTCGCCCACGAAGGACTTGCCTCACTAGCGGTAGATCTTCACGAAGTAGGCGATCTCCTTGCCCTTACAAACTCCTTGGTTCAACTCCACAATCTTGTCGGAGGCTCCCAAGTGACACCTAGCCAATCTAGGAGACACCACTCTCCAAGAAGTAACAAATGGTGTGTTGATAATGAACTCCTTGCTCTTGTGCTTCAAATGATAGTCTCCCCAACACTCAACTCTCTCTCATAGGATTTGGATCTAGTGGAAAGAAGATTTGAGTGGAAAGCAACTTGGGGAAGGCTAGAGATCAAGATTCATATGGTAGGAATGGAATATCTTGGCCTCAACACATGAGTAGGTAGTTCTCTCTCAGAAATAGGATGCTGGAAGTGTAGGTTCGTTCTGATGGCTCTCTCCACGAATGAAGAGGAGGTGGAGGGGTATATATAGCCTCCACACAAAATCTAACCGTTACACACAATTTACCAAACTCAGTGGGACCGATTCAACAGACTCGGTTGGACCGATTTAGTAAACCTAGTGACCGTTAGGATTTTCGGTGGGACCGACATGCAACTCGGTAGGACCGATATGGTTAGGGTTAGGGCATAACGTAATCTCGGTGAGACCGATTACACAAACTCAGTGAGACCGATTTTGGTAATTAGCTAACCAGAGAGTTGGTCAGGTAAACTCGGTGGGACCGATTAGCTCTTTCAGTGAGACCGAAAAGTTATGAAGGGGAAACAGAGAGTTTACATTGTAATCTCGGTGGGACCGATCGCTCACTTCGGTTAGACTGAAACGTTACGAAGGGAAACAGAGAGATTACGATCTCATCTCGGTGAGACCGAGATCCCTATCGGTGAGACCGATTTGCCTAGGGTTTGTGGTAGTGGCTATGACATATGAACTCGGTGGCGCCGGATAGAAAGAATTGGTGTGGCCGAGTCTGACTTTAGGTTTAGGTCATATGTGTGGAAGTGGGAAAGTAGTTGAGGGTTTTGGAGCATGTCACTAAGCACTGTGGAGCAAGAAACTCATTAAGCAACACCTCATCCCTTCTTGATAGTATTGGCTTTTCCTATAGACTCAATGTGATCTTGGATCACTCAAATGTAAAATGAAGAGTCTTGAGCTTGAAGCTTGAGCCAATCCTTTGTCCTTGGCATCTTGAAGGAGTTCCCACATCCTTTAGTCCATGCCACTCTATTGTTGAACTTATCTGAAACATACTAGACAAAAGTGTTAGTCCAACAAGAGATATGTTGACATCAATTACCAAAACCACCTAGGGAGCACTTGTGCTTTTAGCCGGTTCATGAGCCCTTCGTGCCAACGTCTGAGATGCTCGAGAGTGGGGCAATTATAATGACAGGTGAAAATTCGTCTGAGTGTTCTGTACGGATTGAAACCCAAAATTCTGCTGGAGGATCTACAAACCACAACTCTCTGACAAGCCCACTGGAAAAACTCTTGGAGGAAACAGCAAAACCTACTGCAACAGAAACATCAACCTCGCACTCTACGGTTGACAAACAGTTACTGACTGATCCAATCTCAACGGATACACTTGGAGCACATGTTCATCACATTGGGAAAACGTCACCAACTACTGAATGGTCAAGCGGTTCTGATAGCGCTCACAAAAATTCTTCAACCAACACAAAGAGCCTCACTGTATCCCAACCTGCACAAAAGTTAAACATTGTCGCTGAACAACGTTCTTCTTCACTACCAGAAGCTAAGGTCCATCTTGTTTCAATTTTGAGAGATGAGAAGGCGATTGCTGAAACTGAACGCACTAGAGCCACTTCCTCCCTTGCTCCTAGAGTAGCCGTCACCACTGATTCTGACAGCGGTTCTGCCACAGTACTGGATACGAGAAAAGCACTACCATCCACTACTAATGCTCCAATCATTACTACCACATATATCGATGCGGAAGACAATAACATTGCAGAAGAACATGAACAATGTACCAAACAACCATGTATTGATCCCACAGACAGCGTCCCTCTTACCACAACCACACATCCGCCAGAACTGGAAACACAAATGGCAGCTCACAAGAGGTCCTTACAGCAGTCAGAAGATCCGGGAACCAATAATACGGCACCTCCTAAGAAAAAAGTTAGAATACTGGAGCCTCCACATAATTCAACAGAAACTGCAACCAATCAGTCTCTACAGGCTGACAACCACAGAGGCCTCCTTGATGCTGGATTCATTGATGATGATGAAATATGGTCTGACCCATCTATCTATGAACAAATTGATAGAGTCATTGATGAAAAGAAGAAGCAACCCTTTCATAACCATGTAGCATCCCAGCAATGCCAACCTGATACTATCTCACACTTGACCAAGAATTCAACCTCGTCATCCAGATCTTGCCTTTCTAACTATGAAGAGACACATATGACCAGTAGATCAGGCTCAATGACAGGCGGTAGCCACCTCTCACAAACTTTTGATACGTCATACTCCACAGGTTTAACTCAAACTGTCTTGTCCGACAGTTTGCCAGCAACTGCTTTGTCCCAACACTACCAACAAGTTCCTACTCTAAAAAACAACTACTACCGACGTCCTAGTGCTCAGAATAATGGCAGCTCAAATAGCAGCCAGCACTCACCTTATGCAATGAACAACCAAAGTCAGAAACAATACCACCAACAAACCCCTGTCCACAATGCCCACTACCCCCAACACAATGATGCTCAGAATAACAGCACTGCACGGTGCCAGCAACGCCAACCTCAAGAACAGAACCATCAGCAACCATGGACAAGCGAGTCTCGTGGCCAAAGTTACAGTGCCTTGCAACAACAGTTCAACAGCATGCAGTATTCCGGCCATCCTCTGCAACATTTTCCAACAGATATTCCTTCGAGCTCAACCGGTGATCCAACTGTCAGAACATTACAACTGCACATGCAGCACCAACCACAAGGCCTAATAGTCCAAAGAAACAACAATTGTAATGCGGGTCATCTGCAACTTAGTAATGGACAAATGAACTCTGGTGGTCATGTCTTCCAACCTCATCAACATCATCCTGAGCTAGAATAGACTCGATTCACTCACCAAGGGAATGACCATCAAGATCACTGCCAACTTTTGGAAATAAGAGATTCTACAACACAGGAGAAAGAACTGTATGAAACAATCATCAACAGTACACCAGGCATCAGTCAACATGATAGGTAATGAATTAGTTCTTCCTCTTACAGTAATGTTTTGATCCTTTCTTTTACTACTACAATGCATTCTGCCTGAAGCTTTCAAATTAAAGAGTTTCATCTCGATTATTTTGCTATTGCAATTGAATACTCATTAACTCTAATGTTAAATAATAAAATCATACAATTTAAAATGCATTTATCTTTTTTGGTAGCAAAAGGATATTCTACGTCGACCGACGTTGGGCCAATCATCGAACTTTAGGTTTGTCAATGAAGGTATACGGATATATCAACTCATTCGTGGTCGATGCTTACTCAGAGTTGCTGATGAAAGAACAATTCTACGCAACGCCAACGCCAACATCTGTGCACAAGCATATAATGTACATTGACGCCTCTGTAAGTTCTTGCTTCTCATAAATAATAATAACAAACCACATTTACTACTACTAGCACACTGAGTGACGCAGCTTCAATTAAATGCAGGATAAATTTCAAGTTCTAGAAGCAAGCACTGAACTACTGAAGGAACAAATTGCAGAAAAAACTATTGGGTTCATGCTGCCAAACAAATGCAACATCGTGAGTTCACCCTACTCACTCTATATGTCCAGTGTTCGTCTTCAATTCTAACCAGATTTTCTTGTTACAATGATATAACTTCCCGTTAATTGATTTAGGTCTTAATACCTGTGAGAAAGAAACCACATTTTATCTACCTCATAATCGTGAATCTTGCAATGCGTCGCTTTGAAATTCTGTGTCCTTATATCAATTGCGACGGTATAAAGGAACACTCGGACATTGTCATCAAAAACTTCAAGAGAGCTTATCATTCTGCTTACAACAACTATCCTCACACTCATGAAATTTCTTCACAAATTCTATAACAAGAAAGATGTCCCTTGGGTGCACCTGCTTTGGGACACGTATTACACAGACAAGGTTCCGCATGCCATGGACGCAGTGGGCTCATTCTGGTGGCGTGACGTGCTCAAACTTACCCCTAAGTACCGCGGCGTTTCATGCGTCCAGGTGGTGGACGGGACGACTGCTCTCGTTTGGAAATATCTCTGGCTTGATAACACCCTGGAGTCCTCGCACCCCCGGGCCTTTTCATTTGCCCTGCTCGAAGACGCGTCGGTCAAAGATTTCCTCGAGAGCACGTCGCTGCATGACCTTTTCCACCTTCCACTCTCTCCTGGGGCTCTTTTGGAAGTCCGAGATATGCAATCCATTACCACGCACATGCGACCGTCCACAGCCACAACTGACGTGTGGCACTATACCTGGGGGCGATCGGAGTTCAAAGCTGCTGACTACTACAAATTCTGCTTCAGGCTGGCGCCGAGACACCCCACCTTCGGGCTCCTTTGGCGATCTAAAAACACCATGAAAATCAAAGTTTTCGGCTGGCTGTTGCTTCTTGACCGCCTGAACACTAGGAACATGCTGAAGCACCGTCACTACGACATTGGTGAGGTTTTTGACTGCCTTCTCTGTGGGCAACAGATTGAGGAGACGGTGGACCACATGATCTTCACATGCCCCTTTAGTAAAGCTTGCTGGGAGAGAATTGACATCGCGTGGCCAGATTTTGACTCTAGGCTTGACTTGCTCACACAAATTAATGAATCTGATCGTCGACATCTCTTCATGGAAATTTTTCTCACAGCAGCCTGGAGTTTGTGGAAGGAGCGCAATAATAAACACTTCAGAGGGGTCGCCCCAAGCACTGATTCCTGGTTGGCACGCTTCAAAACTGACTTTGGCCTGCTCCAATACAGGGTGAAGGAGGCACAAATATCCTTTGTAACTAACTTTTGTAACTCAGTAGCCTAAACTACCCCCCCTAATCTTTGTATAGTCATTGCTTGTTCTCGGTGATCATCTATATCTGCGCTCCCCACCTAGGGGGTGGGGAGAAGGTGACACACCACCATGTACTCTCCTGTGTAACATTGTAATCAGTTACAAAAAAGGGAAGTAATATATACAAACAGTAGGAGCCTCTCCTACTGGATTTCTCAAAAAAAAAACTATCCTCACACAATGGCCTCCTTTCATGTCAAACCTGTGCAGAGTGTATGTAACTCAGACAGAGAGTGAGTTTCTTCTAACTGTAGCTCTACCTCATTTACACCATGCATTTTTTTTGTTCCACTACATATCCCATATCTACTGTCCACCTACTAACCAATAACATAATGCTCTCAAATTTTAGGGATGACAGTGCTATTTACACCATGCATTTGATGCCCCTCACTAATTTCAATAATAATTCATTTTTTATCAATAATGTAAGTTCACTCTCATTGACAACACATAAACATATGTTCATTCAAGCCAGCTAAACATTAAGCTTTACAATAAATTTTATTAGTTTGTGCGCTTATTTGTTTTGCAGATCCATGTGAAACCGATGATAGAACAACTAACTTACAAAATGATAACATCGAACTACAACACGGGCCATGTATTTGAGGCACTGAGCATCGTACTCAACAAACACAATATCCGGCGCGAAAGAAGAAGATTTGGAAGAAGATGACTACTACTTAGATGTGCCTTAGTTTAGATGGAGACATCCGGACATTGTTTCAGCCATATCGACTCATGTAATCACAACAATGTTTCAGCTATTTTTTGTGTCAGTCCAAGATATCTGCTATGGATCCCATTAACCACAGATGTGCATTCAAATGGTCAAGTCTTAAATTCTTGACATCATATTTTTTCAAAAATAAGAATCGTATTTTTTCGAAAAGTTCTAAAGATCATATTCAAGACATCAATTCCTTACACTAGAACACCACTCACTCCGACTAGACATAAAAAAAGAAAAAATTGGAACACAAAGGAAAAACACTATCAATTTGTAAGCATCTGACGAAGGAGCTAAATGACTCAACTACAATAATGCTGGTCACAGAGGCACTGTCGTGCCTCTTATCCACGTAGAACGTGCCACTCTTAACACGGACAAGTGCACCACCCGTTAACACAGGACCGTCCCCTCGATAGCTTAACACCGGTCCCTCTACCAAGCCAATGAGTCATGGAAGCATGACCGTGACTTCAACCGAAAAAGGTCCGTGACCTCACAAGTTTCACCGACGAATCTCTCTCAGCAAGTAAGTGAAAGCAAACGTTTCAAAAGAAAGGCATGGCCGTGCCTTTGAATAACAGCATATACATGCCTCTCCGAACAAACGTGTTGAGAAAGCATTTCCGAACGACACACACAACTCTGCCTCAACATAACATAGGACATGCCTCCACTAACTAGACAGACGTGAATTCACTAGCCAGACTAAATAGAAATATTACAAAACATACAACCATGACACTGACTCATACTAACATAACGCAACCGTATATTCGTTATAAAAACAACCGTGCCAAACACACTATGAACACAAAGTGAAAGTGACGCCCCTACCTATCTGTGTGACCATATCGAGAGAAAAACTGAAGCAACTAGCAAACTAATAACACCAGAGCGTGCCTTGCCTAAAACAAAAACAATGCATTCCTGAGCAGACGGCTGTGCGCTGCCTAAATTAACGAAAGTGCACATCTGAGTGGTCCTCTTAATACATCTCATCTTATACCAACGAATAGCAAGAAATCATAGAGGAAAATATTCTTGAAGGCACCCAGTCAAGAAAAACATGATTGAACGAAAATAAACTTAAATTCCCAAACCAGTCAACTCCATCTGGTTCAAAATAAAACCACCACAATTACAAATTCACCAGTCGATGTAATATTACCCAATACAATAACTATCAAATAACCAATTCATCACACAATCCTCAGAAACGTCCTCGCCATCTGACATCAGGAAGACAGCGGCGATGAAGGATGTCCCTCATCGACAAAAACCGGCGGTACAGCTCATAGCTCACATACCCTTCCTAAAGAAAAACCAAATGAAAACATCAATGTACAAAAAAAATAAAAAAACATACTGTTCTTGCAACAAAGGCAGAAACTAACGAAAATGAAATCTTCACTTACAGTAGCTCCATATTTTAGGTGATCAAAGGTAAGTGGCTTCCAATCCCAGTAGTGACGAAGAAGTTCTAGAAAAGAGGACTCTAGCTTGGAGTAAGATTCGTCAATGATGGCTCCTGCTAAGTCCTCCATCGAATCCCTTTCTTGACCGCCTTTTATCATGAACTTCTCTTGGATGTCCACGTGGTACCCTTTTGAAATTCTGATGAAATCTTGAAAAAGAGCATCTCTAATATTCCTGACGCCCACACTAGAGAAAGTTATACCTCTATTCTCAAGGAAATCCTTCAGGACAGGGCACTCCGTCCTGGCCTTGCAGAAGTGATAGACCAAAACATGATTCCGCATAGCCAGTTGCATGACAGCGACTTTTCTACGCCCATACGAATCCTTTCATGTGAACTCCATGCCAAGACCAACAAACTTGTACTTCTCCTCGCGCAACCAGTCCTCGTACAAGGCAATGATCTCCTCCACCTTGTCAGGCTCGTTGGTGTACCACACGTCGAGCTTCGTGTTACCATCTGCAACTATCGGATGGTACTCGGTGGTGTTCAAAAAGTCATCCATGGCAGCGAGCAGCAAGATGCCAATGGAGACTCCTGAGACCCTGCGACAAGGTTAGGGAGTGGTAAGGAGGGTGGGAACTGCCTATGTTCTGCGGCTACAATACGACATGGAGACCTCACAAACACGGCCAGTATTTAACCTTGGCGAGGGACGTTTGGGCTACCATACGGATTAACGTGTGAACTAGGAGCAGCGTATAGACGGTTGTGCTTCCAAACCTCATGGAACCATGCACTTCCTAAAGTCACGGTTGTGCACAAATAATTGATACCGCGGAGAAACCGAGGAGCCTCTAACCTTATTTTACGGTAACTGACACACTGAATAGTCACATCGAACAGCCACCACATCGGTCATCGATTCCTCCTTTGAACAAAGACCACCGACGGAAGAATCCAATGAAGCAAACGAATAGCCTGTCGTACACCTTAGATCCGAAGGCCAGAACTCATCCGTCCCTCATCTAGCTAGATTCACACCATCTGTCCCTCGAGAGTCAAGACTGGTTTCACATGAGGCACGGGTATGCTGGCACAAGACGCACATACATGTCTATTCCATAGGCACGAGTGTACAACTTTTGCAGATATCGGTCGGTATCACAACAGGCACGTACACATGCAGGCAGAAACTCGCCGTAAACATGTCAATGCAGGAAACAAAGGCACGGAAACATAGCCTATACAGGCACGTGCATCGGCTTCGCGAGCCATGTGATCTTTTCCGTCTTGTTTTTCAATCTCGACCTAAATCCTCTGGATACAAATCATCTGAATGCAAAAAAGAGACCTCCAAGAGGCACCGGTGACAACACTCTGTTCGAGAGTCATGGCATGTATCACGTGAGATACATCAATACTTGAAGCAAATCAACGGCACAAGTCAGAGCGCCATAGTTTTAAAGACTCCAGACGCACAGGTGTGTAGAAGAACATGCACGACGAGTAACAGCCACCGCATCCCCTCACGGACGGACGTCTGACACCATGGGCACGAAGAGTCACAGCTTGTGTGTCCCCTGAGTAACACGAATGCACGCACAGGAGGCACAGAACTGCAACGTATACAGGCACGAAGTTGCGGCTTCTCGGCACACAGGCACGGCTTTGGAAATGGCGTTCTCGAGGCACAGGTACAAACCAGCTGGATGCACAATAGAGTGGTGGCAGAGGCACGGTTGTGCAGTATCAAGAGAAACTGCCGTGTGACACCAGCACATACAGACATCGCGTGTGTCACGTGAGGTACAGAAATGGCGAAAAAGAAGCCACGGGAGTGAAGCCTCCACAGACACGGATGTCGGCCTTCTAAAGGCAAGGTCCCGAAGAACACAAAGACAGGGTACTAAAATGTTGCCTCGTACGTTAGCAGACATGCCACTCTCGTGCGAATGTGTAAAACACAACAATACAAACACAAACAAACGGCACTGAATATAAGCCAAACAAAAAACACGCTTCTCCCAAACAATACATATGCGTCACGTCACGGACGGACGTCTGCACCAGAGACACGTAGACTCACAGCCAACATGATGCCTGAGACACGCGAATGCACGTACAGGAGACACGGAATTGAAGCGTATACAGTCACGCAATTGCGGCTACTCGGAGTTCTCGGGGCACGGGTACAAACCAGCTGGATGCACAAAAGAGTGATGCAAGAGGCACGGTTGTGCGGTCTCAAGAGAAACTGCCATGTGACACCAGCACAAACACACATCACGTGTGTCACGTGAGGTACAGAAATAGCGGAAAAGAAGCCACGGGAGTGAAGCCTTCACAGAAACGGATGTCGGGCTTCTAAAGGCACGGTCCCGAAGAACACAAAGACAGGGTACTGAAATGTTGCCTCGTACGTTAGCAGACGTGCCACTCTCATGCGAACGTGTGAAACACAACAATACAAACACAAACAAACAGCACTGAATATAAGCCAAACACAAAGCACACTTCTCCCAAACAATACAAATGCGTCACGTCACGGACGGACGTCTGCACCAGAGGCACGTAGAGTCACAGCCAACATGACACCTGAGACAAGCAAATGCACGTACAGGAGACACGGAACTGAAGCGTATACAGTCACGCAATTGCGGCTTCTTAGAGTTCTCGAGGCACGGGTACAAACCAGCTGGACACACAAAAGAGTGATGGAAGAGGCACGGTTGTGCAGTCTCAAGAGAAACTGTCGTGTGACACCAGCACAAACACACATCACGTGTGTCACATGAGGTAGAGAAATAGAGGAAAAGAAGCCGCGGGAGTGAAGCCTCCACAGAAACGGATGGCGGGCTTCTAAAGGCACGGTCCCGAAGAACACAAAGACAACATACTGAAATGTTGCCTCGTACGTTAGCAGACGTGCCACTCTCGTGCGAACGTGTAAAACACAACAATACAAACACAAACAAACGGCACTGAATATAAGCCAAACACAAAGCGCGCTTCTCCCAAACAATACATATGCGCCACTTCAACGGGTTACCTAAATGTACATGAACTCGCGCAAACGTCAACAATGAACTTGTAACATGAAAAAACATAAAAAAAATTATTTACAAATAACATGAGACAAGCTAAACACGATACTGAATAACAAAACGGTACTCCATAGGATTAAACTAAAAGTACTCATTAATTATACAAAAAAAGAAATGGAAGTCTTCCAGGAGTCCATTCCTCACAGAAACGTCCACACAAACGTCCACCATGACCATTCTACTCAGTTGGAGTTCTGCTCCGGAACATCAATGGCATCCGCGGTCGGGAAGACAACGGGGATGCATCATGTCCTTCATCGACAAAACTCGCCAGTAGAGCTCGTAGCTCACATACCCATCCTAAAACAAAAAACGGATGAGAATGAAGATATACGTAAAGAGGAAAAGGTACTATTGTTGTAGTAAAACATAATATAAAGACACAAAATCATAAAAAATGAAGTTTTCACTTACAATTGCCGCATATTTCAGGTGTTCAAGGGAAAGCGGCTTCCATTCCTAGTAGTCATGCAGACCCTTGGGAAAAGACGACTTCATACTCAAGTAAGATTTGTTTATGATGGATCCTGCCAAATCTGCCATGGAATCCCTAAGATTGCCTCCTTTGATCATGAGCTCCTCTTGAAGATCGATGTGACACTCTATTGGGATTTTGAGGAAACTGTTTGCGAGAACATCCCTATCGTTCCTGACGTCGACACTAGCGAAAACGATACCTTTGTTCCAAAGGAAATCCTTTAGAGGAGCGCACTCCATCCTGGCCTTGCACAAGTGATAGACAAGAACATGCTTGCGCATCATCAGTTGCATGACGGCAACTTTTCTACTACGATCAAAATAATCCTCTCGTGTGTACTCCAGATCAAGACCAACAAACTTGTACCTGTCCTCATGCAGCCATTCCTCATAAAGAAAAAGAATCTCCTCCACCTTGTAGGGCTCATTGGTGTACAACACCTCGAGCCTGGTATTACCATCGGCATCTATAAAGAGACGCTCAGTATTATTCCTGAAGTCATCCATGGAAAAGACGGTGACACGACAATGGAGTCTGACTGTGCTTCTCGTAAGAGGCGAGGCTGATGGGAGCTACCTGCACTTCTCTGGAGAGAATAAGACGCGATAACCTCCCGGAATAGACCACTACTTAACCTTTAGGAGAGACGACTCAGTTACCATGCGCCCATATAATTGCATCGGCGACGGTGTGAATGGACGGTTGTGCTTCTGCAGCTTATGAAACCATGCACTTCAAAAGTCACGGCTGCCACACTATAATCGAGGAGCCTCTAGGTTAACTCTAGCACAGTATCTGCCACAATGAATACTAACAATAAATAGCCATCCCATCGGTCACCAGCACATCTTTTGACCGAGAGAACAATGAGAGGAGGCAAACTAGATGACCCTGTCGTACAAATACTACACGGGGATTGAACCAAATTAAAAGCACGGTTCTGCCAGCACAAAAGCCACACGCGTTCCTCCACTTTGCTTAAAGACAAACCTCACTGATATCAACGGACCTGCATCTATATGCCTGCACGTACAACCGAAAACATTGCCAAAACAAAAGCACATCCATGCTTCTGACATACAGATAACTGTGCGCTATCATACATATTCCCGCCTGAACCCAACGTACATAAAAACAGTGGCTCCCTAGGTCAACAACTATTGAATTTTTTTGCAATAACAGAGTCACGAACCGTGGCTCCTTTCCAGATGCAAAAGTGCCTCTAAATAGGAACCAACATGCCTCCCGTCAATTTGCTACAACGACCGCGCATCTAATAACATCATCACCGTTCCTCTCCTAAAAACACACCCAACTAAACCTGATTAAACATGTGATTAAAAAAATTAAAACACAGAAGCACGAGTATGCTTTTCAGCATGTATAACCGTGCCTCGCAAAAAATATGTAAGGCAGGATAAGCACGTAAAAGACTCCGCTGGGAGGCAGCACAGCTGGACAACTATAATGGGAGGCAGCTGGATGACTCAAACATCTCGTGTCCCCATAACACCTCGAAATGCACGCACATCATCTACAACCAGCATTCATTCCATTTTGCAGAATAAAAAATAAAAATAGAAGCACTCATAACTACTCTTGCTCTCTCCCGTCTCCTTTATATTTCAATAAGCTCCAACTCCCTCAGCCACATCACAACTCATTTGCCTTCTCCATCGCCTGCTTCTAGGGTTCTTTCTTCTTCTCCGTCGCCTGCTTCTAAGGTTCGTGCTTCTTCCCACCAATCAATCGATTAATTTCCAAGCCATGCTTCTCTCCTACATTGTTGGCCGTGGGTGCCTGCCCTAAGCTTCCCATCACAACCCATCCGCCTTATCCGACCACCTACTTCTAGGGTTCGTGCGTCTTTCCCGTACACAGTCTCATTTCAAACAAGTTATTGTAGAGTTTTTATTGGGTCCCTCGATTAACTTCTAAGCTGTACTTTTGTCGTAGATTTGCTAGCCGTGTTTGCTTGCCCTAACCTTCCCCTACCCCGTACTTCTCTCGAAGATTTGCTAGCCATGTGTGCTTGCCCTAAGCTTCCCCTACCCCAATCTCCGTTCGTCAACCCTCATTCTTCTTCTCTCCCAGGTAAAAAACATATGCGTAAGCAGCATGCTCCGATCCGTATTTACGTTTTACGTTTTGGTTTTTCATTTGATAGTTATTGAAGCATCAGATCCGGTACAACAACTTCATTCTCTAAAGGAATATAAAAACCATTAGAAAATCCAAACAAGTGTTCTAAACTCTGTCATACTGATTTTCTGGAAGGAGTAGATGAGAAGACTTCTGCTAAATTTGTAGTTGTTGTCTGCCTTCATACAGATATTTTAATATGGCTAACATAGTTGAAGCTAGTCGTTGTCTACCTTCAACACCGAAGCTTGTTTTAAAATTGTTATTATATTCTTGTTTTCTTAACATAATTGTTCTGAATTATTTAGGTCTGATTTGCCCTACCTGCCGCCAACCAGGCGGCCCTTGCGAACCACACCCTGAAGTACTCCAGGAGTTTGAGGTTATTCTTGATGAAAATTGCTGGAGACGCATGGTTAGTAAGCATCACTAACATATTAGTTGCCTACAACACACTAGAAATCGTCACTATTACTCATAACGCCTTGCACCTACACTAGGTTCCCCTGATGTCACTTCTTCTCACCTGCCTTGTCTTTTCATTTTCCAGTAGTTTGCCTGCCTATGCCCTAATTAATATAGTCCATTAGTTTTGCCTGCCTATGTCTTGATTACTATAGTGCATCTTCAGTTCTAATTAAAACTAGTCAACATATGCCAAAAATCTATATCCATTAATTTATAATACCATTATGTTGTTATCTGTAATTCTTATCAAAAATTCATATCCAAATTAAGAAAACTTTTAACATTAAAAATACACGAGTTCAAAGTTATACTTATAGGTTGTTATTTTTACTATTTTTTACAGTACGTACCTTGTAACGTCAGAGCTTTTCTCGCTGAGTACATCGACGGGAGGAAGGAAGAAGCAAGAAAATTGCATAAAGAGCAGGTAGAGCCAACCCTTCTTACACATGAAGGAAGGTCTTACAATGCTTTGTTTAAGCATAGGGCGAACTACACAAAGTTCTGCGGTGGTGAGTGGAACACCTTTGCGGATGATTATCAGCTTCGTGCTGGAGACGCATAGAATTTGAACTACCACATGAGGGTCTCAATCTCGAAATACAAACATATCGCAATGACAAAAGGTTGCTTCCATTACCCCATGTTGGTACGTATTTAATATTACAAACTTATCTTCTTTGGTTGTATTTTGATATGCATGCATCGAACTGAATAATATTAACCCATATTACATAAAACTTTATCTAACTTTCAAATATTGTTCTTTTTCTAGCTCTCAACGACCTTTCTTCTAACGATTTCGACCATGTTCACTGCTATGTCTACTCTAAGGATATTGAGCTTACCTACAACCAGACACGATTCTTTCTACAACGCCTTTTCGGAGATACTTTCATCTGTTGCCGTCCATTTGTACACGTCTTGACTCCCACTAACACCAAAGAATGCGTCATGGTTGGTTACATCTGTCATTGTTAAAATACCAAACGTATTTTTCTCATATATAATATAAACAATATTGACGAAATCTTGCTTCTTTGTAAAATTATAAAGAACCTATTTATTCAAACCAAAAACAACAAAACTTTTGTTGTTCTCTTAATATGTTGTTTCATCTGTTTACACACAAACCTGAACATGCCAGGAATTATATTACTTTCAATTTAGAATTTCTTAATGTTTGCGCACTCACCGTATTCAGCCATTCTTTTATTTATTGTCCAAGTGGCAATTCAATGGTTTTAATTTCCATTTAATTTCAATTTCTTCTAGAAAATTCCGAGGAGCGTTCTCTCGACACTGAAGAGATGGGTGGACATGCCAACCAATGGCACGGTGACCCTTGAAGCTCCTGATGAACCTACCCATGTCATCACTCCTTCGTCGTACTACATCTGCAAAAACGACGGCAGGATGGTAATAGAAAAGTCTTCTTTCAAAGACTTCATATCAACTACATCCTTTATTGAAAAGAACGTTGTTCTAATCACTTTCAAAGAGCGCCATGACCGTTCTGTGTCCATCATCATTCAACGCATTCTGTAGATTACGTCAGAACCTGCACCTAAAATGGAAGCACAGTGTATCTCCTAGGATGTTCAGCGCTCATTTCAAGATGATGCCTCCCAGGAGCAAAACACTGGTTTATTTAAAATAAGTTTGCTAGTTAGGATGGTACAGTAATGTAACTATTATGGACCATGTGCTTGCTTGAACTATCCGAATGATCTTTTGAAACTTATGTAGCTCTTACGGACCCTCTACTCATAGTTTCAAACATCAGAATGATGCTTTGCAACAAATGTTGTTTGAACTATCAGAATGATTCATTCAAAAAAATGTAGTTCTAATCCTTTGAAAAGTTTCAAAAATCAAACGAAACAACATTCTGTTTTTGATCCAAAACCTACAGCAATGCCATGTCATCAAACTTATTCAAACGATCTATTGAAACATATCTCAATTTAAAACCAAACAGGACTCCATTTTCAAGTGCAAACTATGTTTACTTCACCAACTTTTCATGAACACATAGTTGTGCGCCGAATAACATAACAACAGTGCCTCCCTGACCAAGGAAGATTCTTAATTGAAAAAAACGTTTTCACAACAAAGGCACGACCATGCATCTGCTGAGTGTTCTACCGTTCACACGACTACTTTCATAGCCAAAAATGGAATACGCACATATGGATCACGCACGCAGCACGCAACAAATAAAAAAATGAAAGAACGAGATAAGTGAAAATCTTTTTAAAAAACAGATAAAACAAACGATTGTTTCCAAAAATCTACGCCTGGAACCATCGGGTGACTAGAAACTGCTCTTTGGCGGTTTCCTTTTTTGCACAACAAAATATCCCTTTCACTTTTCCGACTCCATTTGCATCCTCTTCCTCCAAAGTTTCTCGCCGGTCACAGTTCACCACCGCACACCTCCAGCCATGGACGACGGGAAACTAACAACATTCACCGAGCACATCACTACCCATGGTACAACCGTGCTGGAGGTGGTCTACACCAACGACCCAAGGACCGTGGAGCGGATCATCAAAAAGTACGAGGAATGGCTAAAGGAGGAGAAGAACAAGTTCGTTGGCCTCGACCTCGAGTACACACGTAAGAGCAGTTACGTACGACAAGGGATCGCCGTCGTCCAACTTTCCATGCGCGAGCATGTGCTTGTATACCACTACTGCAGGTCCAAGCGCTCCCAGGCGTTAGTTGACTTCCTGCAACGGAAAGCGGTAACTTTCACAAGCGTCGACACCAGGAACGACAAGACCATGCTTGCCCGTGCATGCATCAGAATTCTAGACGAGCAGCACGTCGACATCGAGAGGCTATTCTGCATCAAGGGTGGTGGAGAAAGGGACTCCATGGCTGACCTTGCAGCGGCCATCATCGACCCCTCATACAAGAACATGAAGAAATCATTCCCAAAGGAGAAGCACCAGTTCTGGGAGTGGAAGCCGCTTTCCCCGATACACCTTGAGTACGCGGCAAAGGACGGGTATGTTAGCTACGAGTTGTACCGTAGAATCCTAATCATCAAGAACGGGCTACATCACCTCCACCAACAACCAGTGAAAGAAAGACTCTGCCCGCGTAAGAACAAAGACGAGGTATCTTCCAGTGGCTCGAAGCTCCGGAAGGGAAGCAGTGGTTGGTAAATTGCGACAAAATGGATCGTGCGGTGATTGATTGATCTGTCGTGATCAAGTGATCAGGTGCGTGGCACAACTATTATGATAATTTAGGTTGAATGAATCCAGGTTGTAAATATGTTTGTTGTTGCTCAAAGATGATGTCTGTATTGTATTACTATTTTATGTCTGAACTTTGACATAGTGGTGTGCGTGTCTAAATGTAATTAGTAAGTTATGTCCCAGTATTGAGCAAGCATATATTGTATCCATGACTATAGAACGAGAGATATGTCGCACGACATAGTATTATAATTTTCATACCCAACCTTTACAATATGCATCATGCACTTACAAGAATATGTGATGGTATCGTTGCAAACTTTCAGTAGAATGCTTATTCAACATTGGCATAAACAATTCATAAATATTGTAGAAGAACATTCGGTACACAGACGCAAGGGACAAGAACTTTGTTACTTTGACCACACCGTCCATTCACAGGTTCCTCTCCGTACACCAGTCCTCCACGATGCCACAAAACTACACTACCGTGTCCAACTGACCCATGTACAACCGTGGCTCTCTAAGTGTCAACTCAACCCATGCCTCTGGTGCCACGCACCCATGACCTTAGAGACTTCACACCTGTGCATCCATAACCAAGCCTCTCTAACCAAATATTCGAATTGATGCCTCTGCTGCCATACATCCGTGCCTCTAGACACTTGACAGCAGCAAGGAGGGTTCAAAACCGTGCATCCACACAACCATGCCTGTACTGACTGCACTTCAGTGCCTCCATTTGCTCGATCGACGTGCCTCACATGAAACCCACAGTAACTCTATGTGCTCCGCGCGAGTGATCGCCCGTGCCTCCGCACAACCGTGCCTGTACTGACTTCAACTACGTGCCTCAATTTTCTCACTCCACGTGCCTCACATGAAACCCACTGTAACTCTATGTGCTCCGCGCGAGTGATCGCACATGCCTCCGCACAACCGTGCCTGTACTGACTTCGACTACGTGCCTCCATTTCCTCAATCCACGTACCTCACATGAAACCCACTGTAACTCTACATGCTCGGCGCAAGTGATCGCATGTGACTCCGCACAATCGTGCATGTACTGACTTCAACTACGTGCCTCCATTTCCTCAATCCACGTGCCTCACATGAAACCCATTGTAACTCTACTTGCTCCGCGCGAGTGATCGCACATGCCTCCGCACAACTGTGCTTGTACTGACTTCAATTACGTGCTTCCATTTCCTCAATCCACGTGCCTCACATGAAACCCACTGTAACTCTACGTGCTACACACACGTGCCTCTCGCATGAAACCCACAGTATCTCTGCGTGTTCGGCATGCGTCATCGCCCGTGTAACTTTGGTATTGCAAACACGTTCCTCTCAGTATACCCGTGTTCCAAACAACTGTGCATGTACTGACTGTAATTCCATGCCTCTGTTTGCTCAAACCACGTGCCTCACATTAAACCCATGGTAACTCTACGTGCCTCCACACAACCGTGCCTATTCTGACTTCAATTATGTGCCTCAGTTTGCTGAATCCAGGTGCCTCTCACATAAAATAGATGCACAGCCATACCTCAGAGTAAACAACACACGTGCCTCTACTGTATTTATAACTGTGACCACAATTAAATAACATTCGTCCAAAAAAACAACTTTAAAACAGATACACAGCCAAGCCTCTTATACATCAAATCCATTATGTTCAAAGGCTATAACTAACATCACTGCAGCAGAAGATTGAAGATAACAACAAGCCTCCCAACACGTTGTTTGAAAGTTATCAGCACCAAGCTGTTTACTTCAATAGAAGATGCCTGAAGAAAATCACTGAAACCTTCCTGTTTGAACACCATTCTATTACCCAAACCAATGAAGTAGGAGCAAGGAGTGCTCACATATATATCCTCATCACCAGATTCCAGAGTAACTTCAAGAGTTAAAACGCTAGTTCTAGGAAAAGTCACAAACTCCTTCAAACTCCTCACAACAATACCAGGAATAACCTGACAAAAAACATCAAGCTATCAGAAATAGAATAAAAATTCAAAACTACAAATAGAAGACGTAATAAAAATAAATAAATAAATAAATAGAAACAAAGAAAAAAACAATGGAAAAAATCTGACCATATGATGACCATTAAAATTCATGAAATTAATCATGTGAACAAAAGGACAACAGGGTATGTAGTCATCATCAAATAGTTGACACCTCATGAAATACATCTGCTGATAATTAAGAAAAACACCATGGGTGTAATAACAACTCCCAACAAGTTCCTTCTCATTGTCGCTCAAACCATGCAGAGCTACAAAATATAATTACACAGACTCAAGGGAACAGAAAAACCAAATGTACAATAAAACAAGATAAAAACTTCCTTAAAAATAAACCTTACCAACAGACGGTAAAGGAGACAAGCATCTCCACGACCAACACGATAAAAATCAATACCAATCCAAGTTCCATAATGTTCAAGCCTAATGGTCATTATATCACTAGGAAAAACACCATAATCACTGACCAATCGTTCCCAGGAAGGACCATGGAATTTGCTCCTCACACAACCATGACTAAACAGAACACCATACAAATAACCCTCATTGCACTGAAGAGCAAGATCAGTATCTTCGTCACCCCTCCTTACGGCTAAAGCCCAACACTCCTCGATGTAACGAGCAAGATGAGATCTAACACTGCACGGAACATATTGCACAACAAATCAAAACAAGGATCATAATCAAAATCTAAACAACATGGGCAGCACCAAAAGAAATAAACATGTGTGCCAAAAATTGAATAACTATAAAATGATTTTCTTACAACACGCCTCCAACAACGCCGATCCATGACCACACTGAACCCATCTATAGAAGAATCAACAGAAGAACACGGGCCACCAGGCATACGGCAAAAAGGACAAGCCATAACTGCAAGGAACACAATGGTTATCAACAACTAATCCCACAAAACCCAGTTGAAACTTGACATCTGATAGTGTTGGTAATCCCCACCCGTAACTATCCCATAAATCTCCATATCCCGGAAATATAATGGGAACAAAAAGAGAAATGCGAAAGGGAAACAGGGAACCCACGAAGGCAACCAGTAGGGAACGACGATATCGCGAATGGGGAAGCGCGCTCGACGCTAAAGAAGGATTACCGTAAGAGCAGGCAACAAGCGCGGCGGCCGGAACAACTGCCGCCGTAACCACGCGACAAGAGCAGCGGCGGCGCCGGGCGGAGACGACGGCAAAGAAAGAATAATGCGCGACGAGGGATCGTCCACAACAGAGAGAAACAGATCTCAAAAAAGATCAAGCGGTATTACAAAACATTAGAAGTATAAGGACTAAAGTGAAAAAAGGAAAAACCACACAGGGAAACCAGAAACCGGAATTCATGGGAGAAGTCGTGCGCGCGCGCCAAGTGTCACGCGCGGAACGCGTCGGAAAAGTCTCAGAAGCGCTCCGCGCGTGACACTTGGCGCGCGGGGAGCGCTCCCCGACGAATCGTTGCGGGGAGCGCTCCTCAATTAGTGATTTCGCGAAAACCCGCTTGGGAAACTTCCTTGGGCTTTACCATTGTTTGGCATCATCATGAATTTGTTGGGCTTATCTTAGAGCTCCACTATTCGGCCTTGAATTATATGCCTCAGCCAGCCCATATTTTATTTTTTTATCAATTCCGAAATAGTTCACTGATTGTCAAATAAAAATCATCGACTTCCAGACTTTTAAAAAAATGTCAGGCATTTATAAACCCGAATAAAACGTCCGAAAATTGAACAATGAACCACGAAAACCAGTTTGGGAAACTTCTAGAAGCATCCCAAAACCAGGGCTTCCGCGAACATGAAGAAAAAAATAAAACGAATGAAATAAGAAAGTGTGCACGAGAAGCTTCATACCCTACTAGTTTACTAGTTTCCTTGGGATTTACCACTGTTTGGCAGCATCATGAATTTGTTGGGCTTATCTTAGAGCTCCACTACTCGGCCTTGAATTATATGCCTCAGCCAGCCCATATTTTATGCACATATTCTACTAATAAGGGGGAGCTCTTGTTTGATGCCTTAACCGCCCGAACAGGTAGCTGGCGCCCACTACACCTCTTTGTTGGGCCAGCCCGCAAAAGAAGAGCCACATCATTATTCAAGCTGGCCTAACCACTAGAACCACCGAAGACTTGTGATTTGTTGTAACGTTCACTCTATAAGAAAAAGTGTGACCGTGCTATTTACTAATAACTCAGATTTGTTTAAACGTGAAATTGAAAAAGTTAATCGATTTCGCAGCAAAAGTTCATCATTTTAGAAGAAAAGGCTCACAAGCTTTAAAAAACTTCATCACGTTTTAAGAAAAGTTTACAAACTAAAAGAAAGTTCATCGATTCTGAAAAAAGTTTATGCAAAAGTGAAAAAACTTCATCAATATTGAAAAAGGTTCATCGAGTTTGAAAATTATTTCACCAATTTTGAAAAAGTTCACAAATTTAAAGAAAGAAAAGCATCAATTTTGAAAAAAGTTCATCGGATTTGAAAAAAGTTCACCAGATTAGAAAAAGGTTCATTGAATTTGAAAAGGTTCATCGGATTTGAAAAAAGTTCATCGAATTTGAAAAAGGTTCAATGAATTTGAAAAAATTTCATCGGATTCGAAAAGAAGTTCGTTAGATTTGAAAAAAGTTCATCAATATGAAGAGAATGTTCATGAATTTGAAAAGAAGTTCATCGAATTTGATAAAAGTTCATCAAATTTTAAAAAAGTTCATCTATTTGGCAAAAATGTCGACGGATTTGAAAAGTTCATCGAACAAAGAGGAAGGAGATATTTTTTTCCTGTTCGAACAAAGAAGAAAAAAACCATTTAGAATAAGAAAAGGACGAAAAATAAAAAAAGAAAAAGAAAATAGGAAAAAAGGGGGAAATCTAAAGAATACGTGGAAGAAGCACTACCTGAGCAGCTAACACGGGATGGTGGAATGGTGTGTGCATCGCGTTACCTACCATGAAGTTGCAGGATCGAATCCCAGTGATCTCGCTCCTTATTTTCTGGGTGTACAGCAGAAAAAAAGGAAAGGATGGGCCATGCCCAGTTAAAGCGGCTGCAGGCGCTCTGGCATGTAGCGGGATGTAAGTAGGTATCGCCTCTCATGTGGCGCGCTGGATCTTGCATTGGTTTACTTCGGATTTTCCTTGCTTCTACTCAGTTTTACTTTTTCCTTGGTTTTCACCGATTTTCTTCGGGTTTTTATTTTTTCTTTATTTCAAACACATGTTTAAATTTTCAGACAGATTGTGCATGTTTCGTATACATCAGGAACATACTTTTATACATGTTTAACAATTTTCAAATAAATGATTAACATTTTCATAAATAAATATTTTGATGTCTGCTTTTTTCATATACATTGTATATTTTTCATACACGTCGATTTTTTATAGATGATTAACAATTTTCAAATGGGAGATTTTTGAAACTCTTGTTTTTTAATATATTTTTGAATTTTTTGAAACATTTTTTTGAAACTACATGAACATTTTTTTACATATTAGAATATTTTTTAAGAAAGTATCAACCATATTTATGAAAAAGTGCCAACATTTTTGAATGTAATGTACATTTCCAAAATGGTACAGGACATTTTCTATTTACATAATGATTTTTTACTTTGTATTTTTTTTAAAGAATTCACGTATATATTTTTGAAATGCATGAACTTGTTTTAGATATCACATACATTTTTTTTAGTGCTACACACATTTTGTTAAAAATTGAGCTAACATATTTTTTACACTGCATGAACGTTTTTTAAACTTGCCATGAACATTTTTTAAAGAAATTTAACTAAATTATTTTTTTTCATAATACATGTATTTAGATTTTTTTTGAAAATATAAGCACAAGTAGAAAATTTTCTATGACGACCGCACGTGTCTATTGGGCCAGCTCAGAACTAGCTTCCTGTAGGCGAGCCGCGCTAATGCCTCACATAAAACGAGTGATCGTCGCGTTCCCACGCCCTTAGAGCCTGTTTGGAACTGCTCTGCTCCTTCAAATTCAGCTCCGCTCCAAAAAATACAAGTCAAACGGGGTAGCTCCACGATATGCCGCTCTGCAAAAAAAAAGAATCTAGGGTACAACCCCCAGTTTTTTGTGAAGCTCTTCATGGGGTGCTCCAAAAAACTTTAGAAGCTGGAGTTGGGGGAAAATTACCTACCACTGCCACCAGTAAGTGGATACCCCTTCGTTTCTCCCTCCTCATCCAATCAAATAGATCCTTTCAGCCAAATTGACAATTTCTGAAGCTGGAGCTAGATGGAAGCCAAACACTCTCTTTGGTAGTGCTACAACACTGTATGAAACTGCTTCAAAGTGAATTTTATGAACTGAAACTAATTTTGATGAAGCGGAGCAGTTCCAAACAAGCCCTTAATGGTGGGCTTTGTTCATGGTGGATCCCAGTGGGGGAAAGGAAAACAAGAAGGCTGACACTGTTGTGATGCAATAGTGGGCTTTTGCTCATGGACTGACATGGCAGCTGATTTATTCAGGTTGCCATGTGAACATGATGGAAATTTCTCGTAGAACGAAAGAGAAATCATTATGAGCTGACCACCACCGTTAAGAAAGAACCCTACAGAAGAAACCGAAACATAACTTTCAGCTGCAGCAGGGCTACTGGGCCATCAGAGAATAGGTCGTCTAAAATGATGGGATCTCCTCGATCCCCGCGCTGATTCTACCCTTTCTGCTACGTTCAATCTTTTACTCCGTCACGTGCTCAGTCCTAAAGTACGGTATCATCGCTACTCACCGCAGACACCCCCTCAAGCAGGAGGATGGAGATACGGAGTACGTGGCGTGCCATCGGACGAATCATTGCCTGACAGAAGATTAACCAGCTTCAACACAATGTCAGTGCCCTGCCGATGAGGAATCACGATCGGCACACAGAGATCTGCAGGAAAAACTTCCCCCTGGACCACCAGACCAAGCCTCAGCCGCAGACGCGTTGTCTCTTGCAGCACACACGGACCGATTCCTCACGATTCATTCGGCCGGGAGCTGGCCCTTTTTCCTCCGGAGCTGTGGACTGTATGGACGGAGTATGCAAATGCGTCTCCGCATCGTGCAGCGATCGCAGGCGCAGACACAAGCGGACAGACGAGGCGACACCTCGCCCCTACACGCCATGTGCGTCGCACCTGTGACCTGTCGCCGCCCCTCGGCCCCTTCCTTCCCACCTCCGGCACCAGCGCCACGAACAAACCAGACCCGAAAGCTCCCGGAATATGCCAGGCGCGCGCATCGCACACATGCACCGAAATCTAGAATTCGAATTAACTACGGATTTCGTATCGTCTTTCTTCCTCCTCCGCCCCGCGCACACCAGACGCGGCGTGCTATCGGTTGGGGCAGTTGGCGGCACATGCCCGTGAATCTCCTCCTTCCTTTTATTCCCGGGGGCGATCGATCCACTTGACTTGAAGAAACCCGTCCGCGCGTCGGAATCGGAACCTGGTGAGCGATGATGGACGGATGGGCGTCGCAATTCTTAATCTTAAACGCCGTGGCGGGCTGACTTTAGCCGCCGTTTTCATGTGCGCCCAACAGCGCCCGCGTCCCTCGCTGAATTTTCTATGCCATCCGTCAGACACCCCACATGCATGCATGCACTGGTGCGCATACGATATTCCTATTCCTATTCCCTCCGGCCGGTTAAACTAGTGACGCCGGCGAAATCCATCTCCAACGGAGTAGGATAAACATGCACGGTGGATTGGATGCCCATTATTTACCTTCGAAATTCCAGACCGAAAAATGGCGGCACGAGTCTCACGTGCACCCTGGCTTGCAGCACAGTAGATTTGTCTTACCCTTTTTTTACGAGGGAGTAGATTTCTCTTACTGAACGTGTAGAGGATGGATCATGGATGTATACGAGTTGGAACCCTCGCGCGGTACTACGAAACGCAGCGTCGACCGAGCCGAGCCGGCCGGGTCGGACCACCCGTCGGCATCGAGGCCGACCGATCTAGCTAGATAGCACATTTCTGCATGCATGCGTGGACGGATCGATCGGCCGATACCGATCCGTGGTGTGGCTGCTAGCGGCACAGCTGGGGCATGGCAAAGGACGCATGGGCAGTGGTGGTACTGTGCCTCCACATGCGCCCGGCCATGCGTGCGTGCCCCTCCCTCTGGAAAGAGCACTGAACGGATGCAACAGCTTGGACTATATATGCTATGCCATGCGCCGCTACCGTCCGCCCGCTGCTGCCTCGTCGTCCTCGCCGAGCCCATCGCGACAGCATCTCGTATGTGCACCCGGACGGTGACAGTCCAGTCCCTACTCGCCCGGTCACCATCCGCCTCCTCTCCTGGCCGCGTACGTCTCTCCCTCTCCTTACGAAATTTCACGCGCGAAGGGACGGAACCTCGACATGAAATATGCCGGACCGGAGCCTGACTGAATGCATACAATGGACGTGGAATTCACAGCGGTCGGAATGTGTAAGTAGAAGATGCATGGCGATGGCGATGGCGACGGCTGAAGCATGTGCTTGGGCCGGTGACGTCGAGAACAAGGGTCCGTGGTTTCTCTGCCGCGACGTACCCGCGGGGCAGAGGGGTACGGGGCCCGGCCCGGCCACGGTCCTTTGGTTTTTTCTGCATGGGATCGGCCGTCACTGTGTGCGCCCGGCCCGGACCCGCCACCGCTGATCAACCCACAAGGGCTTGTTGCTCTTCTTCTTCTTCTCTCCCCGTCCGTCCGTCCCGTCCATGAGGCGTAGAGCTGGCCACGACGCGACCCGCCCTTGGCCCTTGCCAATGCAACGCATACACACTTGCCCCCTCTCTCGCTAACTCGTTTTTTTACTATACTCCAGCAGCAAAAGAGCAGTAAGATTTGCAGGTTTGGTTGTAGTATGAGTTCTCACCCGGCCGGTTGCCTGTCGACGCACGGAGATGCATACAGGATTCGACGTATCTGTGAATTGGCCATGTGTCGTGAGCACATTGACGCGGGTAGGGAGAGGGATTGCGCAACGTTTTTCACCCCGCTCCGCTCCGCTGGCATTGATTGGGCACGTACATGCGTGCCCCTGTTCCCATGCCATGCACCTCGCCAATCATTTTCAGACAGGCAGACTAGCAACACCGCGGCTCGGTCAACTGTAGCAGCCAGCGATGCGGAGCGAGGCCGATCCAGGCGGATCATCGAGGTAGAAAAGCAAAAAAAACATGATGCGCCAAGACACAGCGTCTCTGTAGCTAGGGCTGAATATTCCGATCCACTATTTAACCAACTACTACATACCATACGTACTACTACTACTACAGAAAATCCATATCCTCCTAGTACATTGCATGCATTATTATGTTTTTTTACCTCCCATCATATATGCAGTGCTACGGAACGTACGTGCTACGTGCCTGGCACCAGGATTATATATCTGGAAGCTTTCGTGTGCTATGAGAATTCAGATGATACGTATACGTAGGAGTAATTCGGAGGTCACAGCTAGTGTGCATCTGAACTCATTCTCTCGGGTTTTTTGCCGCGCGCGAGACCAATTAAAATTCACTGGTAGTATGCCGCAAAAGTTGGACCTCTTCGCGAGCTCGACATGCGGCGTGCGACAGCTTGAAAAAGGAAAAGGGCCCCGGCAGGACATAACTGTCCAAATGTTGCTGGTGCGCCATGGCCACGCTCTTCTGTTCCTTTTTCAATGCCCTTAACTGCCTTCCATTGTAGGAGTAGGAGCAAGTTAATTTAATGACACGCATCTTCGTCGCTGCTTAGCATAACAGTGGAAACTAGCTGCACTGTCTAAATAAGGCTAGATCGATGATCCCTGCATGTATTCATCCAACTACAGTAATATCCTTGCACATGTTCATCCAACTAAATACTCCCTCTGTCTTAAAATGTAAGACTTTTTTTAACGCTATCATAATGTCAGAAAACGTCTTACTTCTTGAGACAGAGATGATACCTTCCAAGAACCCCCGCAAAAAAAAGTACCTCCCGTGAAACTGAGTTGTCAAAACCCGAACTTGTCTGATTTTCTGAAAGTTTCATACACTACACTGCTCGATTGTGTTACATTCATTGTTTTGGAGTTCTACAAACGTTTTTTCCCATTATTTTCTTAGTTTTGTAATTTAAATTGTTTTGAAATTTCGCATCTCCAATAAACTTGTGCAAATGTACTTTAATGGTGGGCGCAAAGTAGCTAATATTTTCTGAAAATTTCAATCATATGTAGTCCTTTGGAAAATGTATTGCCGTGTAGACGTTTGTATGATAAAATGTCGAACAATGGAGAATAGTAAGCAACTTTTACACAAGGCATGTGTTAATCTCGGCCTCTCGGGCAAGTGATGCAACCACACACTAAGTATGTCACAGTCTTCACATAATCCATATATAAATAGGGGGAATAAGCACCACATGCACCATTAACCTATACAACAACGGATCAACACCGCCTCACAATTCACAAATTTATGTATGGGAACAAAAGGAAGAGGAAAAATGAAAAAACAAGAAAAAATAATAAGAATACCAAAGGTAGGTACTATTCAACTCCAAAATCTACCTACACACGCTTCACACACACCGGACTTATTCCCCTACACGTAGCCCCACTATTCATCATCAACTCGATCGATCCATGACTCAAATCGCATCATCATCGTCTTCAGTAGGTACCTCATGGATGAACTGAACTTGCCTCTCATCAAACATGCATGTACAACCGTCTCCACCGTACGTACGTCCTCATCAAGAATCCAAACGCATCGAATATTTATGCACGCTCATTGCTGACCATGCAAGCAAAGCAGACGTCATTGACTGCAACAAAGATATATATCGTCCCGATCGACCGACCGGGCGATCAGTTGAACTGCTGGTGATCCGCCCACGGCCAGAACGGCGGCGGCTCGTCGACGCCGCACAGCAGGTTGCCGAAGCTGGGCGTGTCGGGGCCGCCGTGGTGGTGCTCCATCTTGGGGACGGAGGCGTGGAGGAGATGGTCGATGTCGACGCCCGCGGGGCGCGCGACGGAGGGGTAGAAGGGGATCATGCCCCCGCCCCCGCCGCCCTGCTGGTGCGAGGGCGGAGCGTCCATGGGGCCGTCGGACGGCGGCGTGCGCGAGATGTCGAGGTTGATCTCGGAGCTGTTCTCGCTGCGGTTGCTGCAGGACGCCTCCGTCTCCTTGTTGAGGTTGATCAGCTCCGACGCCGCCTCCCTGCATCCCTTCAGTCCCAGTATCTGCATCGATCAGCATACAGCAGTATATATCAGCATTGAACAATCGAATCCATCTTGGTAGCTAGTACCAGTACGCAATGCAAGCATGGCAGCTTACTAGAATTTCACATTGGTAGTTCATGCAGAAGCTCAGCAGTGAATCATGCATCTGTTTCTGCCTGAATGTTATGAAGTCTGAGTGCTAGTGGTGTACTAGCAACAAGGAGAAAGCAAAGCTACGCTTGCTGACCAGCACATGCGCACCTAATCATACGGGTACTAATGGTGTTTCCGGGTCGGCCCACACATAATTGCAAATCTGATCGCGGTGAAAAGGCACACATGTACGTCTCTGCGACCATGGCAGTCGCACACAGAGATGCCGCGACCGGGATGATGGTGATGATGAAGCCATTGACTCCACTGCGATCGATCGATCGATCCTCCTCAAAAGGCTCGCTCAGAGAAACGAACAGCGACTCGCCGCAGCATGGCCATGGCCATGACCACGAGCATCTATCTGCGGACGCTGCCATATTCTGCTGCCCCTTTCCAAAAAGCTACTGTGCCTGCTCAGCTCAACGATGACGATTTCGCAGGTGTGGATGGAAAGGCAGGGCAGCAGCGCGTGGGCATGGGCGCCGGTTCCAACAACCTTTCTGCAAGCACTGAAACCCACATGGATCCGAGCCGGACATCACCAACCAATCATTGAGCCCGGGAGGCCGCCCCGAGAAAGCGCAACCGAACGGCGGGCGCCCCTGCCCCCCAGATCGTCACTCGCGCGCGCAGATCTAGGCGAGCGGCGTGCTGCTGCTACCGCGGCCGGCCGCCGGCCGGCGACGGCCAGATGCCCGCCGTTGCCGGACTGAATTGACTACACTAATTTGCATTGTGGTCTACTTACTACAGTAGGTAGGTACTGGTACATGTGTACTACGCAGGAGTACCTCGGACTGGAGCTTCTTGTTGTGGGAGAGGAGGGCGTCGTTCTCGGCCTTGACGGCGTCGAACTGGCGCTTGAGCACGTCGTAGTCCTTCTCCAGCTGCTTTGTCTTCCACCGGGCGCGGCGGTTCTGGAACCAGATGGCCACCTGCCGCGGCTGCAGCCCCAGCGCGCGGGCCAGCTGCATCTTGCGCTCCGGCTCCAGCTTGTTGGCCACCTCGAAGTTCTTCTCCAGCGTCCGCACCTGCTCCACGTTCAGCCGCCGCTTCTTCTCGCCGCCCAGCTGCGACCCGTCGTCCGACGTCTCCTCCTCGTTCGCGCCTCCGCCGGTCACCTCGTCGCCGCCGCAGCCCCCGTCGCCGCCGCCCCCGTACATCGCCGGGCGCTTCCCCAGCATTGGCGACAGACCTGCAGCACACGTAGGCACAACATGTTAGTAAAGACCTGGATCGGCTCCGTTACCGGCGCATTGCGTGCACGATCCGTGCGAGGGTGGCGAATTAACTGACAAGGCATGAAGTTATGGATGTGCCTACCGCCACGGAAGTCCTGGAGGGAGGGGCATTGGGGGGAGGGGAGGAAGGGGTTGTGCTGGGGATGGGGAGGAGGGAGGTGGTGCTCATGGTGGTGGTGGTGGTGCTGCTGGTGGTGTTCTTGGGGGTCATGCTGCGGTGGTGCTTGCTGCATGTGGAGGAGGAAATTCGGAGGGAAGAAGGCGGAGGGAGAGGACGCCATGCCATTGCTGGCCATTGGCTTCTTCAAAGGAGGACGGCGATGGGCATGGGGAGTATTTGAGAGAGGGAGAGAAGGAGAGAGAGAGAGAGAGAGCTGTGTGTGAGAGAGAAACTGAGAGGGGGAGAGAAGATGGAGGAAAAGGAAATATAACAAGGTGCATGGTGGTTGTTTATCAAAAATAAATAAAATGGGAAAAAGGGTGTAGGAGTACTACTATGATAATTTCCAAAATAAAACGCTGCTTTGAAGAGTCAAACAGATATCCTAGGAGCTACTAGTAGTAATATGGCTCACAGTAGCAGCTGGGCTATGATACACCAAGGGCGCAAGCCCAGTGAAGTTTTTCTTTTCTTTTTCGTCGGTAATAATGGAAAGTTTTTTACGATCCTTTTTTCTGAAGCGTCGTAGTTTTGAACTAACTCTAGTTTAGAATTAGTTCAAAATTACGACACTGATTTTATT
>NC_041387.1:582647908-582724972 GCF_002162155.2 Triticum dicoccoides
TCTGATCAGCATGCGGTTATCCTTATTCAAGATTCAGCCTAGTTTTTTTTAACTTACTAATATAGACTAAAAATTCAGTAACAATTTGCTAAAAACCATAGTATACCTTTTTCAGATATGCCCTGTGACAAAGATGTGTAGATAACCCCGCAAAAAAAAAAGACAAAAATTCTTGTACCGCATCATCATCTGAACCGGGACAAATGGCCCTTATGAATCTGGATATATGTGTAGATTGGAAATTACCATCACGCTGGGGGTTAGCAAGTGGGCCCTGTGCACACTGATAAAATTTACAATCAACTGCTCTAATTTGATGCGGCGCCATTCTCCGTTTTAAAATTACCAGCAGACAACGTTGGCATGCACATTGCCTAGCTAAAATGGCCTGCCAGCGAAAGTGTACCACAAAGGACCATGCTTCCCAAAAGCTATGCCTCAGGCTGAGTAGGATAGTAGCTTCTACAGTGCCTTTAATTTTTCTGCATGTGCTAGCTAGCATCAACCTAGACATTTCTTGCTAGCGCCTTTTTAAACCTCTTTGTGTCCTTTCTTTTCCCTTTTAATGATTTATTTTTATAAAGATCCATGTTAATGTGAAGTTGATACTCACTCCATTCCAATGAATAAGGCACACATGCATTTTAAAATTTTACTTTGACAATAAATTAAACCTACCATTGCATTCATAGTCAAGAGAACTTTCCAATGATATAATATGTAAGTCACAAAAATATATATATTATTGGTCTAATTTATGGTGGTGTTAGCTCGGAAAGCGGGTTGAGGGGGATAACAATGCGACGTGCTGACATTGAGAACTAGTTGGTATATTTGAGGATGGACATGCCAAACTATCTACTATTATAAATTCCCATAGCAAAAAAACCTCACCGTTTATCTCGTGGACCAAATTAGATGAACAAATCACAATCAATAGATCTTCATAACTCCCCTAAGCTCTTTCCATGGTGTTTACAGAACAACACAAAGTCAAAATCTTCTTATGTTGCGCCCCTCACCCTACTTTCCAAGCTAACACCACCATACCTCACAATCTCGACAATGTCAGACACGAACTAGAGACCCATGCACATGCTCAAACGCTCAGCAACACGCTCGAATACCTACATGGATTGGTGAAGTTCGGGAGTCTATTCTCTAGGCCAAGGGATCTATGGAACCATATGGCCAAATGGCCAATGCTAGCGCCCGATCACTATTGTAATACTCTAACCGCATTGCTAGGCAAGCACACGGCACGAAATCTCCGACCCCATCCACGGTATACCTACCTTAGAGACACCCCTTACGTGCTATTCACCACCCCAACGAACCATGTGTAGTGGCAATGCAAACCTAACGACAAACTCCCCCGTGCTAGACCGAGACTACGACCAAAATCTACTATGCTCACGGTGTTTAAACTGACTAGTCAATGTTGCCGAGAAATGGCCCAGCCAGCGATTCTCCGTGCCGCCGAGGCAAAGAACGCTAGATCCCCTGATCCAAAGATGAAAAAAAGACATCGCCCCATCGACTGCACGGGTTTTGCCTTATAGTGTCGTCCCGTGGAGGTGGTGAGAACAAAAGCGCCGGGGGAGGGGCTGGAGGGCGAGGTTAGGGGTGTCGCCCAATGAACCCCTAACATCGCCATCGAACATCCGTATGCATGAAAACGGCTGGACAATTTGGCAAAGACTATGAGAAGCACATTGATGATGACCGCGTGATATTCTATACGTCATTCCGACTTGATGATCAAATGAGTGGCGTATCTCACATGATGATAGGCAGTCCATCACGCAATTATGCTTTACCGCACGCATGGGTGCTTTTTGAGTGGCCTGATGATGCGTACATGGATTGGGATGTCAGGTGCAGTAGTGTAACTGTGTGTATCCTTGGAGAATCATTGGTTCCGACTATTCACTACGTACATCACGTCAAAGCTGAACTTGTTTCCTGGATGGATGGATGGATGAATATTCCCTTTCATTTACGGCTCTGGCCGTGCAGCATCCATCAATACCCCAGTTCTGAACATTAAAAATGAACAAGTTAGGAAAAGAAATGTGAAGAAAAACTCCATTTCTATGGGGTGGATGAACAGACAAGATCACGCAAAACTCACGCTCGATGGGCAGGGCTAGATCCCAACGGCTGCTAGCTACTCCTACTAGGCGGCTAGGCCCGAATGCCCGATAGCGTGTGGGAGGCGACGGAGGGATCGAACAGCTAGCCTAGCCTAGCATAGCATAGCATAGCCACGCGCGCACATACATGGCGTGCCAATCTGGACGCGCATATGGGTGACGCTGGCCTTTAGATTGTGGCTCGCGTTGCCTAGCTAGCTCACTCACTCACCCCGTGTTGGTCGTTGGAGAAAAAAAAACACAGAAAAAATCGTGGGCAGCTGAGACAGAGAGAGAGGAGAGGAGAGGCCAGCGTAGCGCCCACCACCCTGCCACCATGCGCGCGCGGGCGGACGGGCGGGCGTACGTCGTCGTGTGCCTGCCTGCCTGCATGTGGGCTCGCCCGCTGGATCCAGCCAGCCCACGCCGACGCCGTGGATCGATCCCTCCCTTCCCGGCACTCGATCCCGTCCCCGTCCCCGCCCCCCCGCAACCACCCCGTGCGTTTCACGCCAAGCCCTCGCCCGTACGTACGTGCGGGCATCGCGCTGGCATAATGCTCGCCCATGTAGTAGCTTCAGTGAGCGCCCGGGCGCGGGCTATACATGCATAGGCACGCGGAGATGGACGGGCGGATGGGCACGCACGCACCGCAGCAGGGAGAGGGAGAGGGAGAGGTGGTGGGCTGCGGGCCCCGCGCACAGCGAGACGTGCAGCGGACATGGCTGCTCCGGCGAGGGGAGGCGGGCCCCGCCATTTCCCCTGCTCCCTGCCCAGCTCGCGCGACTGCTAGTGCGGGCCGGGTGGCCCTGCCGCTAGTTGGCCTTTGCGGGGAGGCCAGCCAGCACATGGCCGTGTTAGTTAGGAGAGATCCCCTCCCCTCCCTTCCCTTCCCCTTGGACCCTTCCATATTCCCTACCTCTCATGGCCGTGCCGTGCCCTGGTTGAAGCCTCGCACTTTTCCTCTGGTTTTGTTTAGTATCCCTCCACGATCCCGCCACTCGCGTATGGTTACATGCCCGTCGGTGCATGGCATGTATGCCCTGGCTCGTACATGCCACGTACGCACACGAAGCCAAGTTCATTCCACCTAAACTGCACGAGTTGTATGAGGAATTATCCCACGGTACATAGCGCTTTGAGATGGACAAAAAAAGGAGGCACGCGACATGGGTTGGTTGGCATGGTACAGGGATGTTCATATACAAGACTTGTGCACATACATAGCCAGCGACTCGCATTTTTCTATTCGTCCAGAACTGGCAACTTGATGCATATGCTAAGCATATTTTTGGGTTTTTTGCATGGTGGTGGGTGTGTACACCGAGCCGTTTGGAACCTTCTCGCGCTCCCACTCTCACGTGCCAGCCACATATGCTCCCTGCATGCATGTTCTTCGCCCCCTCCCCCGCCTATTTTCTATGCGACCCACTTGGACCCTTCCACTACCGATTATTCTGCTGTATTTTCCACATGGCCGGGAGCTAGCTAGCTAGGCGGCGCGGTTGTTACCCGTGAGAACACCGCTGCGCCAGTGACAAACGGTGGAATGTTTCAGGGTTATAAATAATTAATCCAAAGTATCCTCCTCGATCGCGTTACCAAACCATATCGTTAGCCGTTGCATCATCTGATTGTTAAGAGGTAGTTGTCGATACGCAGATTTGCTTGCGTTGCAGTTGCAGTCGGCGGGTTTCTTCGTTGCTCGCGCTGAGCAGCTCGGTTTTCTTGTGTGTACATGATCTCCGTCAGCATTCGGCGCTCTTTTTTTTTTTGCGATGATTTTTTTTTATTTATAGGAACGGCGCTCAAATTCTCAACATTTGGTTTGTAGGAATGGCGCTCAAATTTTATAGGAACGGCGCTCAATTTTATAGGAATGGCGCTCAAATTTTATAGGAATGGCGCTCAAAATTTATTTTATTTATAGGAACGGCGCCGTTTGATTTGTAGGAATGGAATCCTGTTCCTATGAAGGAATTCTTCCTATCTTCCATATTTCATAGAAAAATAAACATTAGCCTAGACTCAATGAAAAAAATCCTATGAGATGAATCGAAGGGCATCTCCTTTCCTACTCTTATTCATAGGATTTAAGATACATGTCATCTCATTTTCCATGACTTTCTTATTCCTACGATTTTCCTACCCTATGAACCAAAGGAAGCCTAAATCTTATTATACGCCTTAAGCGTAAACCCCAAATCATACAAAGCAGCCCATGTAGCGCTTTTCGTCTTCTTTTTTCCTCCAGTTTTTCAGCACTTTTGGTGATTGCTCTGCCGATTTTTACCTTTTTCGTTTACCTTTTTTCGTTCGTTTTTTCATCTTACTTCTTTTATTTTTATTTCTTTTTTAATAACTGAATTTTTTTTTTCATTCTTGACTATATTTACATCTGTGAACATTTTTTTTAAAAAAATTGATATTTTTTTGAAATTCATGAATATTTATCTTTTCCAAAATCATGAACCTTTCTGAATTCATGACCATTTAAAACAACTTGAGAACATTTTTCAAAATACATACATTTTCATATATAATTTTTTACATGTTTTAGAGATATAATTTTTGTTTGAAAAAAAATTAACAATGTTTTGTAGAATAAAAAATGATAATACTATGCTGGGCCACAAGAGGCACTGGGTGCACGATTTACCACACTTAGCAAGCAATCTGAGCATATCGATTACCAAAAAAAAATACATCAGGGCAATTAGAGTTGTCGATATGTAGATTTGCTTTTATTGCAGTTGGAGTCAGCGGGTTTCGGCGATTTTTTAGGGATCGAATTGTTATAATTTATAAACAAGCTGAAGGATTACATGATTTTCACCGTACCATCCCGGGAGGATGGCTTAACCATATATGCTCATTGCAAAAAAAAAAAGATTAACCATACATGCCACTCCGCAGCCTCATATAAAGAACACCGAGCTAAAGAATGAGCTTCAAGGTTCGTCGATCGTTGCTTGTAGAGATATAGTTGTTGGGCATCTCCACTAATCACTACTATGTGAACTCGCAATATAATCCATGTCGCATTTAGTTGTTTTTTAGGTGATGTCACATTTAGTTGTTAGGTATGCAAAATTAGGCCTGGGTCATGCATTTAGTTTGCTGCGGACTGCAGTAAGGTCGCTGGGCTGGTATTCTGATGGAATCACATGCTACAGAAAAGTTCATATAAGCAACCCAATAGCAATCAAATATGGGCCTGGGATATCGGTATTCCCTGCTATGGGGGGGATGGCCTGGCAAATCTTATTATACGCCTTAAGTGTAAAACCCCAAATCGCACAAAACAGCCCATGCAATGTTTTTCTTCATCTTTTTTCCTCCATTTTTTCAGCACTTTCGGTGATTGCTCTGCCGATTTTTTCTGTTTTCATGAATGTTTTCCCATTCAATTTTCAATTTTACATTTCACTTTCTTGTTTTTTAATGCATGCACATTTTTTTTAATTCATGACCATTTTTACATATGTGAACAACTATAAACTTGTGATATTATTTTTTCAAATTCACGATATTTTTTCCTGAATCATGAACTATTCTAAATTCATAATAATTTCAAAAATCATATATAAAATACATAACTTTACTAAATTGCGACTTTTTTTGTTTCTAGAGTAAAACATAACAATACTAGGCAGCCACATAAAAGGCATCGGGTGCGAGATTTACCCCACTTAATGCTAAGAATATGAGTAGCGGCCCTATCGTAATCGTCTTCTACTTTCTATGTGGCTTCATGTTATCTTTTTCAAGGCAAACAATCCTTATCGGTTAACAAAAAGATATACATCACGGCAAAGATTGTTAGTGATAGTGACATATTCGACGACAAGTATTCTGTGCTCCGAATGAAAGCGCAAGATCTTCCATTTTCAGCTAGACCAAGCAATGTCGGTGCGTGAGCATCGTGTCCTTATTGAAGGTCACTAGCGGAGCGTTGTGGAGGCCAACCTAGTCCACGCCCCCCTTTCAAAAGTGCAAAAAACAATTTACTAGGTATATTTATTACTTCAACCCAGCTCAGTAATAGATAAATAAGAAAGCCCACATATCGAATCGTCGAAGCGTATAGCTGCATCGCTCCAGCCCTAAAAGAAGCATCACTCTAGCCTAGTTGCCTCGTGCTTGTCCATGACCCCATCCTCCACCAGCCTCCAATGTCCCGTGACTTGATGGCTACCCGATTTATCGATATGGCTCCTCATGGCCCCACCAAATATTGGAGCTGCGTGGCCAACACACTGGAGGCTAGACTTCAGTCCCTTTTCCTGGTTGCGCGTCTCATCTTGACGATTGGAGTTACACCGCACACCTACGCCGCCAACATGCTGGTTCGTTACAGTAGTGGGTAGTTAGGTTATGCATGTCCACTATGTATGCGTCATTTTATTATTCGATTGAGAATTGGGAGTTTCGAGTAATTTAATGTCTACTCCATTGTTTTGATCGATTAATGGATATAATTTTGCATGCATATTGTGTGTTTTTGATGTGAAGTTACCCCCCCTCCCCCCCCCCCGCCCCTGTAATTAGCTCACGCCGTCACCATTGAAGGTGGTGGCTCAAAGTTTGGCTTTGGAGATGAAAAACCCATGTTCAACCTTTGGTTGAAGTCGTCAATATCGACGCACGCATGACAATCTTCCTTTTGAAGGCTTTGTCTCCAAGTACCACCTTTTTTTAAAATTCGATCACATGACATATGATTTTTCCTAGGATTGTGGTGATCTTGTAATGGGGAAGATCCTTTTGGACGGCCTCGATCTTTCTTTATTTTTCTGCAAGCCCATTTGATGCTGACTTGCTTGACATTAGTAAATAATCAACAATATATGTGTGTGTGCATCCATTGATGCAGAGGTTTGGGTTGTTATCCTTGTGGATTTAAAAAAAATGAGAATACATATTGTTAAACCCACCAAATTGCTAGCTTATTTAACAATTTTGTCCTCCGATAGCTGATGGCTCCATTCAATCATTTGCTTACTTCAGAATTTCTTTATATGCAAACCATTAGCTTGCTCCTAAAGTTGCAAGCCTATATCTGTTTGTGTGCAAGTGCAACAAAAGAGGAGCTCCAAAGCTAGTGCCCCGTGAACAGGGCCCTCGAATCAAGGGGAACAGGTGAACGGTGATGCTAACGAAGAAAGGAATGCAAGAAAATGAAAGGGTGTACTGTTTAACTTCGAAAGCCATAACCACTGCCATAGTCAACATTGCTCCTACCAGTTGTATGTTTCACTATCCATTTTTGTTGCTATTGCATGGGCTTAAAAAGTAGAGTGTGCATCCATCCACAGTTTTCATTAGGTCCTAATGAACCAGATAAAATTAGCCCGCATTTTGATGCAGACAAGCAACTTGAACGGCGATGGTACCACCAACAAAGTTCAAACAAAATCAACAGAATGAATAGTACTACACCTACTCACGATTCATGAACTGGACCACAAACATCCGAACTTGGGCTCCAAATGTCCAAAGTCCAAAGCGTGAATGTTCCAAAGACCATTACTTTCATAAAAGGATGTTTCCAGAGAAAATACTATGGTTAACCTTTCTAGGACAAGTTACATAAACTAAATCACACTTGCCCACTAAATCTCATCACTTATCGTCTCCCGCATGCTAGTTTTATCCCCCCAATGCCATATGTAAGATCCTAAACCTCAATCCCTAAAGATTAGCGTCCACTCCAGCTCAATCCATCCACTACTTAGAACCCCTCAAAAGCAGCACCGCTCGCTCTTGGCAAGTGATCACACACAGTCGCACACTCTCCTCACGTTGCCCATTTGGCACTGCCATAGCCATCATGGGGTGCACCACCTCGAGGCAAGCTCGGCATGACCTCCGGTACTGCCCGTCGCCGCTCCCGCTGCCGCGCTGCCAGTCGTTCCCCGCCCGCTTCGACGCCGGCGTCCACCTCGTGCGGCTCACGTCGTCCACGCTCGGGTCCCTTGAAGTCGACAAGGCCGCCGGACCGCGTGCGCCGGAGGTCGCTGATGCCGGCGCGCGCGCGCCCAGGAGGATGGTGCCGCGCACGCCGACCATGACGCCTCCCAACGAGCCCGAGGACATCGACGCGTGGGCGCTCATGGCCGGCCTGGAGGAGCACTCGCCGTTGCTGGCCGCGCCGTTCGGGCGCCACTCCTTCTCGTTCCCGATCGCCGACACGGCACAGCAGGAGTTCGCCGCGTCATCCAAGGTCACGCCGCTGCCCATGAGGATGCCTTCCGTGAACGACGAGGAGATGGCGAGCAAGGTCAAGGAGCCTCCGCCGTCGCGTAAGGCGGTGCTCTACTTCACGTCGCTGCGCGGCGTGCGCGCTACGCACGAGGACTGCTCCCTGGCGCGCGCCATCCTCAAGGGCTACGGCGTGCGCATCGACGAGCGGGACGTGTCCATGCACCGCGGCTTCCGCGACGAGCTGAACGGCCTCTTCGGCCTCAGGGCCGGCGCCTTCGCCAAGTGCTGGGCGCCTGCCGCGCCGATCCTGCCGAGCCTGTTCGTGGACGGGGAGCTCGTGGGCAACGCGGAAGAGCTGAAGCGGCTGCACGAAACAGGGGAGCTGGCCGCGAGGCTCGCCTGGTGCGAGAGCGGAGGCCCCGGCGCCTGCGAAGCGTGCGGGGACGCCCGCTTCGTGCTCTGCGAGGCGTGCTCCGGCAGCTGCAAGGTGTACGTGAACGAGGAGGACGACGAGGACGGCGAAGGGACGGACGAGGGCGGCTCGGGATTCCGGCGGTGCACAGAGTGCAACGAGAACGGCATCGTGAGGTGCTCCGTCTGCTGCTGCTCCTGAGACGTTGCAGAATTTTGCCGGCGCGCCACTTGGATGTGGTGCTCAGCTCCTGTGATTTTGTGAATGCATGAACGTTCGTGTGTTTTTCGCGTGATCAACGGTGCGTGACGCGCTTGCTGTTTCTTCATGTATGTCTGCGATTCAATGGGTAGAGACGCCAACGCTGCATGCTTGACTGTTGACTCATGTGGTGTCCACTGTTCATGATGTGATTTGAATTGAGCCAAATGTTCCACAGCAAAATTCAGATAGTTCTTGCCGGCAGTGGACCGTTTCCTTTACGAGTTTCGCGTTCTGGTCCGACTTGCTGCTAGCTAGTTCTAGGCTCTAGCTTAACATAGTGTAGGCGCGTAGCGCAGCCAGTGGTCGTTTCTGTTCAAAGCCGGCGCCGCATCGTAGGCTCCTTTTTGAAGAAAAGAAATGCAAAGCGAGTCACAGGATCAGGACAATTGGAGCAAAACAGGGCGCTCCAACCAAAAATTTCCAATGGAGTAGTAGTATATACATAGCTCCGTAGTTTGTAGATCAATCATCATCCAGCAGGTTCTAGTGGAAACGGACAAGCCTTGTTTGGAGTATGTAATTTCAGAGTGCTAGATGGTGCCCTGCTCGCTTGCTGTGGGATTAAAGTCATGCATGCGAGATGAGGTATGTAAATGACTGCTGCACCGAAACATGAATAACACCAAATTATAAGTACTCACGTGTATCTTAGTCGTCAATTTAACTATATAAAATAAACTGTTGAACATAAAAATTATCATACTATTAGAAAATAGAATATCTAAAGTTTCTAATGATATATTTTTTATAATGTATGCCTCTTATTAAGTTGGTCAAATTAACAACCTATGTATACGTGCAAGACTTGTAAACTGGGAGGGAGGGAATAACTAGAAGATATGTAATTATGTTTATCCAATAGAAATGTGGATTGACCGGCCCTCCACATCATATTTATTGGAGTGCTGGCCCAATACATTGTACACTTCCGTAACAGTCACTTCACTGGACTTGTTGAAGGAGTCTGGACCCCCCCCCCACACACCCAACCCATCTCTCGTCGCCCTCGCGCGGCGACGGGGAGTGCGACCTAGATCCACCGCGCGAGCCCTCCTCCTCCTCCTCCTCCTCTCCCCTTGCTTCGCTGGGCTTTGCCGCCGCCGACGGGGCCCTAGCGTCCTCCCGCGCGACGGGGGCATCACGGGCGTGCCCCTCGAGCCGAAGCGTGGCGTCGGGCGGGCGTGGTGGATGCACGCGTTTGGCGGCGGCATCGGGATGGCTCGTGCCGTGTTGCGGACATCGATGGTGGCGGAGCGTGCCTGGGCTGCGGCGACCAGATCTGGCCGCCGGACGACGCGGGCTGCGGCGACGCGGGTTGGAGGCTCTCGTCCGGCTGGCTGGCGGCCGCAGTGGTTCCTGCTCACGGGCGGTTTTCTCTGTGGCTGCAGTGGGTGAGAACGGCGGTGTGGACTGGTGCAGCTTCGACGCCGCAACAGCCGTGGATTGGTTGGTGGCCGGGGGTGGCGGCCTCCCTTCTCCTGGGTTGGAACAGGTGGCCTGTGGGGCTGGTCAGTTGCATGCACGACGGTGGCTCCCTTGGCCTAGGGTTTGTGCTCAGTCGGGCCGGATTTGGCCTCGAGGCGGGTCGGGGTGTTCTTCGGGTAGGTGAGGTTTGGGCTCGGCCCGGGATGAACCCGTGAGCATTGTCCTCACGGGTGCGGTGTGCTCACCGATGATCTTGAATTTGGCGTCATGCAACTCGGCTTGGCGGCGGCCGTCGGTAGTCCTAGGGCGGTGCCCTGTTGGAAATATGCCCTAGAGGCAATAATATTGTATTATTATATTTCCATGTTCATAATTAAGAGTTTATATTCTATGCTATAACTGCTATGATCATGAAATATGTAATTCAGTGGAAAACTCGTATGCATGTGTGGAATGATAAACGACAAAGTAAGATTCCTAGTCTCGCCTCTAAGATTAGCTCAAGTGTTGTTTGTGATCATGTTTTACTGATATTAGGATATCGTTAAGGGTAACAGTAGTCCTAAAACAACTTGTTTGTTATACTTTGAGGTTATATCGTCGGAAGTCAATCATTATATCACGGAGTGCTAATGCGTGTTTGAGTTCCTTAAACCATGAGAGTATTATAGTCACTTTTTACCGTACAATGGACTTTGGGATTTCTCAAACATCATCTATAACACAGTGATCATACCGACAACTTACAGGTTCATCAAAAAGCTTGACAAAGGACTAGATAGCTCCAGAGTGGAATATGCTCCTTCGACGATGGAGAGTTATTCTTAGGGCCCTCTCCGTGTGACGACATCCATCATCGTCTGGCCAGACACAAATGACTATGTCAAGGGGAAGCCGGAACATGTAAATGAGAAAGAAGAACAAAAGGGTAACGAGGAGACTGGTATAGTGAGCATGTGTATGACTCAAAAGGATACCGATACATCTCACCTCGGGTTTTATAAAGTATCGCGAGCAAAGGGTATAGCACATGATCACCAAAGGTTCACACAAATGCCATTCATGTAATCATAGGGATCGATATGGATGTCCACGATTCCGCTATCGGTCATTGAACAAGAGTTTTCTTCATGTCAATGTTTTACCGAACCTATAGGGTCACAAGCTTAAGGTAATCACGATCTGCTAAGAGTTAGTAGGATGGGAGTAATGAGGAAATATTTTTGAAATTGTTTCTTTAATATTCAAAATAGTTTCAAGAGGAACCGAAAGCGTTTTGGGGTCACCAGAAGGGTTTCAGAGTTTATCGGGCAATACCAGGTATTACTGATAAATAATATATAGGTGGAAAATATTTGGGTGATGTTAAATTAATAATAAAAGGCTCTAATAATTGTTAGGTGGCTTTAATATTTAATTTAATATCAGCGGGCCTTAAAAGGCCAAGTAGTGGGAGGAGTATTGGGCCATAATAGCCTAATAAGGGAGGCGCCACCCCTTAGCCTTTTTGGAGGCCAAGGAGATGCCGCATTGTTGATAACCACAAGTATAGGAGACCACGACAGTCTTCAAGGATAGTATTTCACCCAAATTTATTAGTTCGACACAAGGGGTGCCAAAGAATATCTATGAGCCTTAGCAGTTGAGTTGTCAATTCAACCACACCCGAAGACTAAATATCTGCAGTCAAGTGTTTAGTAGCACAGTAGTTTGATAGTTTTGATAGTAACAACAGTAACTGGAACAATAATAGTAGCAGTTTTGTAGTGATAGTAACAACAAGAATAGTAGTGATACGTCTCCGTCGTATGTACTTTTTCTAACGCTTTTGCTCTTGTTTTGGACTCTGATTTGCATGATTTGAATGAAATTAGCCTGGACTGACGTTGTTTTCAAAAGAACTACCATGGTGTTGTTTTTGTGCAGAAATAAAATTTCTCGGAATGGAACGAAACTTTTTGGAGAATTATTTTACAATAAAATAAAAATACTGGAGCCAAGAACCACCGGAGGGACCCCCCTAGTTGAGCACAACTCACTAGGGAGCGCCACCCCCTCTAGGTGCGCCCGGGTGGGTTGTGCCCACATGGTGGCCCCGCATACCCTAGTTCCAACTCCTTAAATACCTATTTTCGGAGAAAAAATGAGGGAGGAAGAATTATCGCATTGCACGAGATGGAGCCGCCGCCACCTCCTGTTCTTCATCGGGGGGCCAGATCTGGAGTCTGTTTGGGGCTCCGAAGAGGGGAATCTTTGATTTTCGTCATCACCAACTCTTCTTCATCGCCAATTTCATGGTGCTCCCCACCGGGAGGACTAATTCCTTTGTAGGCTTGCTGGTCGGTGAGGAGTTTGAGGAGATTCATCATGTAATCGAGTTAGTTTTGTTAGGGCTTGATCCCTAGTATCCACTATGTTCTGAGATTGATATTTACATGACTATGCTATGCTTAATGCCTGTCACTAGGGCCTGAGTGCCATGATTTCAGATCTGAATCGTTTATGTTTTCACCATTATATCTATGTTCTAGATCCGATCTTGCTAGTCATATGCACCTGCTATATGTTATGATCCGTAAACCCCGGAGTGACAATAATCGGGATACTTTCCGGTGATGACCATAGTTTGAGGAGTTCATGTATTCACTATGTGTTAATGCTCTATTCCGGTTCTCTATTATAAGGAGGCCTTAATATCCCTTAGTTTCCATTTGAACCCCGCTGCCACGGGAGGGTAGGACAAAAGATGTCATGCAAGTTCTTTTCATAAGCACGTATGACTATTTACGGAATACATGCCTACATTATAGAGCTAGTTTTGTATCGCCCTAGGTTATGACTGTTATATGATGAATATCATCCAATGAATTCATCGATCCAATGCCTATGAGTTTTTCACATATTGCTCTTGCTAATTTACTATTGCTATCACTGAAACTGTTACTACTACTGTTACCACTGCCATCAAAACTATCATATTACTGTGCTACTGATTACTTTGCTGCAGATTTTTAATCTCCAGGTGTGGTTGAATTGACAACTCAACTACTAATACTTACAAATATTCTTTGGCTCCCCTTGTGTCAAATCTATAAATTTGGGTTGAATACTCTACATCTGAAAACTGTTGAGATCCCCTATACTTGTGGGTTATCAAGACCTTTTTCTGGCGTCATTGCGGGGAGCATAGCTATATTTGTTGAGTCACTTGGGATTATTATATACTTATCATTATGAAGAATCTGAAGGATACCAAAACCAAGATCGTTCCCTCTAATACGAGGGCAGGTAAGGAACTGCCATCACACTTTGCACTTGATTCACCTTCTGTTTTGAGTAGACTTGCAACACCACCACATGCTATTAATCCTGATATGTCGCAAGTTATTGATGATGCTACTTCTTCTATGAATGCTACTCATGATGATGCTAGTACCTTGCTTGAGGATAATGAGACACTAGGTGAATTTCTTGATGAACAAATTGCTAGAGCTAAAGATATTGAGAATGCTGAAACTATGAAATTATTGAAACTGAAAATCTTGAAACACCTGTTAGACCTAGCACTCCTAGATATGAATTGCCTAAGCAACCTGAAAGTTATGTTATGGATGAGGAGACATCTAGAGACTTTGTTGCTTGCAATGATAGATATGATCTTAAGAAATTATTATGCAAACTGAAAGAAAAATCTTTGAATGCTAGAATGAAATGTGATCCTGAGTTTGTTACTGCACCTATCTTTGTTACTGCTAAGGATTATGAATTCTCTGTTGACCCATAGTTAATTATCTGGTTGAATCTAATCCTTTCCATGGTTATGAAACTGAAACTGTTGTGGCACATCTTACTAAGTTAAATGATATAGCCACCCTTTTTGCTCATGCTGAGAAAATTTGCTACTATTATATTCTCAAATTATTTCCGTTCTCACTAAAGGGTGATGCTAAGATATGGTACAATACTCTTGCTCCTGGTTGTGTGCATAGTCCCCAGGATATGATTTACTACTTCTCTGAAAAATATTTTCCTGCTCATAAGAATCAAGCTGCCTTACAGGAAATATTTAAATTTGTGCAAATTGAAGAAGAGCACAAGCTTGGGGGAGGCTTATCCAATTACTTAATGCTTTGCCTGATCATCCACTTAAGAAAAATGAAATACTTGATATCTTCTATAATGGACTAATCGATGCTTCTAGGGACTTCCTAGATAGTTTTACTGGTTGCGTTTTCAGGGAACGGATTGTTGAACAAGCTGAGGAATTATTGAGTAATATATTAAAAAATTACGATGATTGGACTGTGTCATGGGAGACCACGATCACCTATGGGGCCATTGGGCCCCTTGTGGTTCGGCAGGGGGCAGTCACGTTGCACAAACAGCGGAGACCATGGAACAACACGACAGAGGTGACACCAACCATTTTACCTAGGTTCAGGCCACCACGAGGCATAAACCCCTACTCCTGCTTTTGTGGATTGATGGAGGGACCGTATTGTTGCGATTCGCTTGAGCCCGACAAGGTTGCCTCGGGAACAAAAACTATGCGCATAAGGATACATGAGGGTCCGAATCCTTTCTATGGTTGCCACGGCCCTCCTTTTATAGGCAAAGGGGTTACCACAATGGCAAAATGGTCATTATTCACTAATTAGATAGTGAACAGTTCTATCATACTAACTCTGGCAGTTAGGACAAAACACAGTAAATGCACTACTGTATGTCGCGTCGTGGGTGCAGCCCGACAAGCTTTGCCGCGCCATCCTGGTCATCTTCTATCTGGCCATGTGACACTCGTCTGGACGGGTGTCACACAGGGGTGATCTTCTCTCCAAATGACTATCACGCGCTAAGTGACAGCCACTTAGCCACCTAGGGGCTCGACACTGCATCGATTGGTGACTTGCATCGCGATGCGATGGAGTGGTGGTGTCTTGGCAGGGGAGTGGATCTCTGTTAGCCCCGGCAGGCCTGCCGGGGCGTATCTGCTTCGTATTTGGGGAGGCCTCGACCTGGCCAGGCTCACCTGCCCGGCAAGGGAGGTTTCTCCCTTAGTAAAATCTTGTGCTTCTATTTGGTCTTGGTCTTCTCAATCCGCCCTTTGATTTCTCAAAGAGCTCTCACTTGGCTTGGCCCTGACGTGTGTGCTTGGTGAAGCTTGCTTCCTTGCCGCCGTGCCTGTGTAAAGTTGGGCAACACACACGAAGGTTTGTTGCACCAACATGAGCCCCCGGGCCTGGCCCGGACATGCCTCCACACATCGTTGGGGTAGGCCCTATCAATTACATAGGCAGGCGCCTTGAGCTTATTGTTCCCTTTGATATTTTCCTTGTTTCTTCATTAACCTGTGCTCGAGTCAATTTACGGTTTTCCCCCATGTCTTGTGATGCCAAAGACGGTGGGGTCCATCATGTAATGGCATGTGAATGACTTTATCCCACGGGTCGATAACCGCCATTTCTCCCTTCCCACTAGGTCCGTCTGTGCCGCCAAGTTCATCGCATGCACCATGTGGGGGTAGGTGGAGAATCAACCCCCAGCCCCGGCTCGCCTATAATAGGGGAGCACGAGGGGGACTGGAGGCATCCATTCATGCATTTCTACCTTCGTCTTCTCCGCCTTCCCCTTCATTATGCTGAAAGAGAGAGGTTGGGGTCAGGCCCCGACCCTCGGCTGAAGAGTGGTGCCCCGGCGGCTAGTGCCATCGCTTGGGGAGTGAGTCTGGTCCAGAGCTGCGGGAAGCAGGGTATCTGTAGCAGGGGTGGTTACAGCTCGTGGAGGTGTGCCCGCAAACACCGCATGGACCCTGGCATGGGAGGTGCAACGCTTCTCCATGATGGTGGAGCGCTCGTTCCTTCCAGGCGAGCCAGCCACCCGAAGAAAAGGTGTTGCCTCCACTGTGAGCTATCAAGGCACGCCAGCTCGTGGGGGAGTCCTCGGGGCGTCTGGCGTCCGCCGGTGGAGTAGTGCAAGGGATTTTCAGTAAACCCAGCACTGCCCCCTCTGGCAAGGCCAGGGACGAGGCTGAGGGTGGTTGCATCCCCTTGCCTGTCAAGGTGGGGAGCGGAGCTCCCAACGTACCTGGGGCTCTGCTGCCGTCGCCAGTTGCTTCTTGGGATGCACCAAGCCGAGGGTTTGGCGCCTCTCTAAAACGGCGATGATGAGGAAAAAATGGGCGAAGGCGGAGAAGGCGGGTGGCAGGCCATCAGGTCGGAGTATGATGGCACCGATGCGCTCGTCTCGTTCTATCGGAATGCTGCCCCGCTGTTTAGCCCTTCGCTCTTCTTTCCCGACACCATCATCACCAGCCTTTCCCGGAAGGCTGCCGGTAATGGGGGGCATGTTCTCTTGGTGCCATCGCACCCCCTCTTCCCTAGAGCAGTCTTCCAGCCGGATCCTCTGGTAGGCTTCCCCACGTGTCCTGGCTTCGACTCCTTTACTGGCATCCCCGTGGCTCTGCCTCCCCTGTCCTGGTGGTGGCACCCAAGGCCTCGCCCGTCCGCTCCCTTCGTCCCTTGCCTTCGGAGCCTCGCCATTCCCGACATCGCCGAGCCACATCTGGTAGCTTTGGCGGGTCGGGCCGAGTGTCGTGGGAGTAAGTATGATAATAAGAATAGGGGGTACATATGAGGAGGCAAGGTCCTAGCTACGGTGAGGCTGTACACGCAAGTTTACGAGTTCAGGCCCTTCTTGAAGGAAGTAAAAGCCCTACGTCTCGATGCCCTGAGGCTATGTCGACTGAATATGCGTGGATGTTATAGGGGGTGCGAAACCTTGTGGCAGAGGAGGGTGGCTTATGTAGAGTGTGCCAGGACCTTCGTAGACCTCCGTTACACATGTTTCAATGTGATTTAAGATAGGGGCATTATTGGTAACGCCAGCCATAAATGATCGTTAACACTAGGAGTGAGTGCCTGACCGTTGCCATCCTGGGATGCCTTTAGATCTTCTATACTCCGAGTGGTTCCTCGAGCGGTCGAGTGACTATGTTGTGGTCGAATGGAATTGGGGTATCCGAGTGGAACCTTCTGTCGAGTGGATTGCACTTCAGGTTGATTCCAGTCGGTATTTTTTGTTGGTCCTTGAGTGCCTTTGACTGTAGGTTAGTGTCCTTGGGTGGGGCATCTAGGTCAGGCCTAGGACCCTACCCTAGGTACATGTCCTCGTCATTAGCCCCCGAATGGATTGAGGCCCGGGTGGAGAAAAGGTTGAAGTTGACTTTGACTCAGTTGGATGCTCTTGGGACCTCTCATTGAAGCCTGGAAAATGCATGGGAACCTTCAATCTTGCTTTTGTTGGCTCGACCGATTCTGATGGCTCGAAGCTGTCGAGTGAATAGATGTAGCAGTCCACCGAATGGATTAATTCATGAAATCTTAGATGTGATTGACCGCAGAGCGGTTTTCGGATTTTACGGGATTCGAAATTTCAGAGAAGCGCGTCGGCCGGGGCATGGCGTGATAAGCGAAACGAATTGAGCCAGGACGCCTCTATCTCTACACCGCCTTTTTCACCATGTATCACTCCTGTGCATGTGATTGGATATGATTTGATCGCTAGGGGCCACCAGTCAGCCACTCAGAGCCAGCTCCATATAAGGCGTTGAAGCCGATGTGTGGCACAGTGCTTTCAATCAATCTCTGTCTTCTCTTCTTCTACCTCCATTCTCTTTGCTCCCCGCACCTCTCCTCAGCCCTCTCGAGCTCCACGCAATGGTGAAGGAGAAGACCGCGGCTCTAGAGCGCGCAAAGAAGGCTTCGGCGACAGCGAAGGGGAAGAAGACGATGAGGGGTTCGTCGCCGCGTTCCACTTTGTCGCCCGACTGGATCCAGGGCACTTGGACTCGCTCGACGGTCTTTCAATAGGACTTGGAGATCCTCGCCCATGACGACCTAATCAAACCCGGGTCGTGGAGATTGCCTGGGGAGGAGTTTGAGCCACATCAGCGCGATGGTGAGTGCGTTCTCCTCACCACCCACGTCGAGCGCGGGTTGTCTTTGCCTACGCACCCGTTCTTTTGGGGGGTTTTGAACTTTTTCGGAGCTTAGATCCATCATTTCCCCCCAAACACTATCTTGTATCTTGCTGCTTTCATCTCCATGTGCGAAAATTTCCACCCGCACAGGGGTCTTTTCAAGCATATATTCTCATGTCGATCTCAGACGGTAAAGAAAGCTAACCCAGTCGACCAGAAAACACATGTGATCCAAATGTGCAGGGTGGGGTGGGGGGTCTAGGGATCCAAACGAGGGGTAGGAGATGTTTCCCCCCCCGTGACTTTTCCCGAATCTGCTAGGGGGTGGCAGTCGACCTGGTTCTACTTCAAGGATGTCCCGACTCCTGGTCAGTCGACTGGTCTCCCTCCTTTCACTCTAGAAAGACTCCAATCTCCTCGCTCGCTAGTGGAAGCCCCGGAGGAGAAAGAGGAGGTGTAGATGCTGGTTGCGGCTGCTGTTGAATTGGTGAAGGGAGGAGTGATGGGTATGGACCTGCTGGAAGTATTTCTCAGTAGACGGATCCAACCTCTGCAGGCTCATGACCACCCCATGTGGATGTACTCGGGCACTGACGACACCGCTCGTACCCACCCGGAGGAGGTTATCGAGGAGATGGTGGCCCAGTGGCTCCGGAGTGTTACTAGTAACAAGGACAATCCAAGGGGGGGCCAAGAGGATTCTGCCATTCGACGCCACCCGTGCTCCTGGAGAGGTCAGACTCGCCTATCAGAGTGCTTTTCCCTTAATCTTTCTCGAGTGCTTGATCTTGAAACCGACTCATGTACACAACTTGCATTTTGTAGATTTTCCCAAGCTCCACTCAATGCCCAACGGAGATGAGTTTCAGGAGGGAATCGACAACGACAATGACGATGAAGATGCCGAAGATAGTGAAGAGGAGAGCGAGGACTCGAGCAACAACGGCGAGGAACTCGACTCACCGCCTCGTTTCGAGCATCGATCCAAACAACAGCAAGATCCTGTAGGGGGACGGGGCAAGGCTGCCGCGTCGAGTGCCAAAGTTCCAAGCGTACTCGCACCTTAACTCCCGAGCCGACTGAAAAGGCTCCAAAGCAGGCTAAAGTTGCTCCGCCCAAGCCCCGGAAGGCCCTGCCGTGGATCAAGGTGGTTGTGCCTGTGACATCAATGTAAGCACTCCTTTCATGTATTTTTCTATGTTCTTCTATAGACTCATTGGCTTGTTTGACCGAGTGAAATATGGAATTTTCAGTGCTGCCTTTGGCTCTGCGATCCACATGGACATTGACGAAGATCGTGGTGATGCAAAAACAGCAGACGTGGCCACCTCTTGACCGGGTAAGGCTTTGTGACTTATCTGTGCTCTATTAACAAATTTTTGTGGTCGACTGAAACTTCACCGTCGAGTGTTTTGCAGCACCAGAGAATGTCATACAACTCCCTGATGATGATGATGAGGATGAGCCTCTGAAGAATACCGGGAAGAAAGGTCAAAATCTGAGCAAGAGGGTGCCAGGGTCCAGGGCGTCTCGCTCATCTTTTGAGCCTGTGATCCAGCCGGTCAGTGATCCAGCACGGGCTTCTGTTTCTTTTGCCGTTCCTTTGTCGACCGACCGGCCTTCTGCGTTGACTGCTTAAGCTTCCGAGCCCATTGTGAAAATTCAAGATCCTACTCCACCACTCCATACATCTGCCCCATCATCTCTTATGTTTGCTGCATACCCCGTCCCAGAGGACCAAGTAGGAGCTGCCAAGGAGGCCATGATTTAGGCAGGACAAATGATGTCGCGACTCCAAGTGGTGTATGACGCCAGCAAGGCCGCATACAACACCAGTTCAGCTCTTCAAGCTAATGTCCGAGTAAGTGGAATTGTAAGTTAATTTTTGATTGATTTCTTTCTCTTGACTTTTGCTCTATTCAGGCACTCTCTCTCCAAACTGCTGCTTTATTATTCATAAGATGTTCGTGCATCAAACTTGACTTTTGCGACTATCTCTTGTTCACCCACTGGGTGTTTGATCTTCGTAGTGTATCTTCTTTACTCGAGGCGACCAGGTCGTGTCGAGTGAAAAAACTTTTGGTCCAGTGGGGGCACGCTAAGTGCACCCACTGGGTGTAGTCCCCGAGACCGCCACCGAATGTTTGATTCAGCGGGGGCCTTATCGACTTTTTTTGCTTGAAGCACTTCCACTCGACCTAGACTGGTCTTGTCGAGTGGGAACTAAAATTAGTGGGGGCAAGCTAAGTGCACCCACTGGGTGTAGTCCCCGAGACCACGATCGACTGCGGGCAGTCGACGGTGGTCTTCGAACCAATGATGTTTTTTTACTCCTTCCACTCAAGATGGGGTGACCATGCTAAGTGGGAAATGAAACCAGTGGGGGAACGCTAAGTGCACCCACTGGGTGTAGTCGATCGAGACTGCTGTTGGATGTTTGATTCGGCGGTAGTCTTAGAACTCTTTTGTTGTGTACTTGACTCTTGTATCTTTCCACTCAGAGGTAGCTGTCGACTGACCGGTCCAACTGTTGTTTTGCAGAAATCTTGCGAGCTTGGGGCCCAATATGCCACTGTGGAGCAGGAGAAAATCAGTCTTAAGCTCGAGTTGGAACATGCTAAGGAGAGCTTGAAGAAAGCCTAGGAGGAAGTAGCCATCATGGGAGGTAACCACTCGCTGACTGCATGCCCTGTCGTTTTCTCTTTCTGTCCTTTGAACCGAGTGATTTCACTCGAACGGATGTGCGTTGTGAAAATTGTCAACTCCAAGCACGTCTGAGGAATGTTATTTCTTTAGACAAAATGAAGCAGGCCTTGGAGCAAAAGGATCTTGACCTTGCTAAAGCGTAGATGAATGCACGTGAGAAGACTGAACTTGCCGACTGGAAGCTGGCTTCAGTCAGAAAGTTGGAGGATGAGAATGCCAAGTTGAAGAGTGCTGTCGACGAAGCAAACAAGGAAGCTGTGCAACTAAAGGATGAACAAGCGGCTCTGACCAAAAAGAGGGATGAACTAGAAGCTTATTGGAGTGATCTTTCTCAAAAGATGTTCCTAAAGCTTGAAGGTATTTCCCTTCGGTCGACTGAAAAAATTTCATGCCAAGTTGCTACCGATTCGCTAACTTTCCATGTTTGCAGAATTCTGCCACGACTTCGAGGAGGAAACCGGGCAGATCAAGACTGGACTGGACCCTATCAACTCCACTGTCCAAGATGCAATCGCTATGAACATGCTGCGACTAGAGGCTCGTCCTGAAAATGTCTTGGACTACATCGCTAGTGTGAAAAGCGCAATGTCTCGGGTCGACAAGGAACTCTGGCCACAGGTAGTGCAACAAAATGACCTAGAGTCGCTGATGACTCGACTCAACAACATCCCTGACCGAGTGCAGGCATGGAAGAAGTCAGATGCGCGCTGTGGTGATGACGTGGCTTTATCCCTCATCCACGTTCACTGTAGGGACGTCAAGGAAGAGAAGCTGAATGATCTGCAAGTAGCCAACACCAAGAAGCTTCAATTCCAGTCCTTCATAGAGACCTTCATCGATGCAGCCACTCGCATCACAGATGGCATTGACTTGGATTCATTTGTCGAGCCAGCCAGCCTCCCGACGAGTGAAAAACTTGATGATTTAATTTTCCCCGGAATGCCGAGTGGATTTTGTAACCTTTAAAACTCCTTCGAGCCTGATGCTTGAGTACTTTCGTTCATGCTGTTGAACCTTGTTATCCGAACTTGATTGCTTTGTTCGAATGCAGTTGCTTCACTTTCACCGATATTTGGATTTTCTTGGTTTGAATGTGTCCGAGATCACAACTGTCCCTCGAGTGAAATGGTTGCTCCTCACTTGGAGTCGACGTTGTACTTGTGTTGCATCCCAGAGTGTATTCCAACATTGTACTTGTGACACAGCTCAAAGTGCATTCCGATGTTGTACTTGTGATGCAGCTCAGAGTGCATTCCAACGTTGTACTTGTGGTGTAGCTCAGAGCGTGGAGTCGACGTTGTACTTGTGATGCAACTCAGCATGCATCCCAATATTGTACTTGTGGTGTAGCCTAGAGCATGGAGTCGATGTTGTACTTGTGACGCAGCTCGGAGCGTGCCTCGAGGCGCTTTTAATAATGAGTGTTTTTGAAACTTAGGCGAGTACGAGATCGCAGCTAAGCCCCCGAGTGAGAGGATCGCTCTTCACTAGGAGTGTATTTGAAACTTAGGCGAGTACAGGATCAGAGCTAAGCTTCCTAGTGAGAGGATCGCTCTTCACTCAGAGTGTATTTGAAACTTAGGCGAGTACGGGATTACAGCTAAGCTTCCGAGTGAGAGGACCGATCTTCACTCGGAGTGTTTTTGAAACTTAGGTGACTACGAGATCGCAGCTAAGCCCCCGAGTGAGAGGATCGCTCTTCACTCGGAGTGTTTTTGAAACTTAGGTGAATACGGGATCGCAGCTAAGCCCCCGAGTGAGAGGATCACTCTTCACTCGGAGTGTTTTTGAAACTTAGGCGAGTACAGGATCGCAGCTAAGCCCCCGAGTGAGAGCATCACTCTTCACTTGGAGTGTATTTGAAACTTAGGTGAATACGGGATCACAACTAAACCCCGAGTGAGAGGATCTCTCTTCACTCGGAGTCTATTTGAAACTTAGGCGAGTACGGGATCGCAGCTAAGCCTCCGAGTGAGAGGATCACTCTTCACTCGGAGTGTTTTTGAAACTTAGGCGAGTACGGGACCACAGCTAAGCCCCTGAGTGAGAGGAGCGCTCTTCACTCGCAGTGTTTTTGAAACATAGGCGAATACGGGATCACAGCTAAGCCCTCGAGTGAGAGGATCCCTCTTCACTCGGAGTGTATTTGAAATTTAGGCGAGTACGAGATCATAGCTAAGCCTCCAAGTGAGAGGGTCGCTCTTCACTCGGAGTATTTTTGAAACTTAGGCGAGTACGGGACCGCAGCTAAGCCCCCGAGTGAGAGGATCGCTCCTCACTCGGAGTGTTTTTGAAACTTAGGCGAGTATGGGATCACAACTAAGCCCCCGAGTGAGAGGATCGCTCTTCACTCTGAGTGTATTTGAAACTTTGGCGAATACGGGATCGCGGCTAAACCCCCGATTGAGAGGATCTCTCTTCACTCGAAGTGTATTTGAAACTTAGGCGAGTACGGGATTGCAGTTAAGCATCCAAGTGAGAGGATCGCTCTTCACTCGGTGTGTTTTCGAAACTTAGACGAGTACGGGATCGTAGCTAAGCCCCTGAGTGAGAGGATCACTCTTCACTCAGAGTGTATTTGAAACTTAGGCGAATACGGGATCGCAGCTAAGCCCCTGAGTGAGAGGATAGCTCTTCACTCAGAGTGTATTTGAAACTTAGGCGAGTATGGGATCGCAGCTTAGCCTCCGAGTGATAGGATCGCACTTCAGTCAGAGTGTTTTTGAAACTTAGGCGAGTACGGGACTGCAGCTAAGCGCCCGAGTGAGAGGATCTCTCTTCACTCGGAGTGTTTTTGAAACTTAAGCGAGTACGGGATCGCAGCTAAGCCCCCGAGTGAGAGGATAGCTCTTCACTCGAAGTGTATTTGAAACTTAGGCTAATCGGGTTCGTGGCTAAGCTACCCACTGGGGGATTTGAACATAAGCATATGCGAAAACCAATCAATTTGTGACTGTGGAAATCATGTCTTTGATAAACAATCTGAAAAGTACTTCTTATTACATCTTGTCTATCCGAGTGTTCTTAGGTATAAAAACGACGAAGCAGATCTGCATTCCAAGCGTGTGGCTCGTCCTTCCTCTTGGTCACGTTGTAAAGGTGATACGTATCATTGCGAAGTACCTTGGTGACAATGAAGGGGCCTTCCCAAGCAGGAGCCAGCTTGTGAGGGCGTTGCTGATCCACTCGGAGCACAAGATCTCCCTCCTCGAATGCTCGACCTCTGACATTTCGCGCATGGAATCGATGAAGATCTTGCTGATAAATGGTTGATCGAATCAAAGCCATATCCCTTTCCTCTTCCAGAAGGTCAACAATGTCTTGACGTGCTTGTTTGGCTTCAGCTTCTGAGAAGAGTTCCACTCGAGGTGCATTGTGGAGCAAGTCACCCGGAAGCACTACTTCAGCTCCATACACCATAAAGAAAGGAGTCCGGCCAGTTGACCGATTAGGGGCCGTCCTTAGTCCCCACAAAACAGAGGGCTCCGTCACCCAAGCGCGTGATGCATGCTTGAGGTCGCGCATCAATCGGGGTTTCAGCCCTTGTAAGATCATACCATTGGCTCTTTCTGCTTGCCCATTCGACTGCGGATGCGATGCAGATGCATAGTCGACCCGAGTGCCTTGGGAAGCATAGAAAGTACTGAATTCATCAGAATCAAAGTTCGACCCATTATCTATGATGATGCTATGCGGAACTCCATATCTTAATAGCAGCTCTTTGATGAAAGTGATGGTTGTGCTTGAATCAAGGTTCTTGATGGTTTTAGCCTCAATCCACTTAGTGAACTTGTCGACTGCCATGAGCAGATGAGTGAAGCTACTTCTACCGGTCCTCAAAGGTCCCACCATGTCGAGTCCCCAAACAACAAATGGCTAGACGAGTGGAATAGTCTTCAAAGCTGATGCAGGTTTGTGAGACATGTTCGAGTAAAACTGGCACCCTTCACACTTCTCGACTATCTCTTTAGCCATTTCAGTTGCTCCGGCAATAGAATCCCACTCGGCATGCTTTGGCCACGATGGTCTTAGAGGACGCATGGTGAGCACAGGTCCCCGAGTGAATATCATTTAGGATCAGTCGACCCTCTTCTGGAGTAATGCACTACTGAGCTATGCCAGTCACACTTTCTCTTTAAAGCTGATCACTTATCACTGTGAAGGCTTTGGATCTGCAAACGATCTGCCGAGCTTCATCTTCATCCTTTGGGAGCTCTTGCCTAAGCAAATATGCAATGTACGACACTGTCCAGTCGGGGATGATCACCGAAACCTCCATGATTAGATCGACAACTGCTAGGACCTCGACTTTAGTCGGATTAGTTGAACTTATCGGTTGTGGGTGCTCTTCTGTAAAAGGATCTTCTTGAACTGACGGGGTGTGGAGATGCTCCAAGAACACATTATTGGGAATAGGCTTCCGAGTGGAGCCTATTTTAGCCAGATCATCAGCAGCCTGATTCTTGAGTCGGGGTATGTGGTGGAGCTCTAACCCTTTGAACTTCTTTTCTAACTTCCTCACTGCATTGCAGTACCCTGTCATGGCTGGGCTCGTGATATCCCATTCTTTCATCACTTAATTCACTACCAGATCCGAGTCACCATAGACCATTAGGCGACGGACGCCGAGTGTAATGGCCATGCGCAACCCGTATAAAAGTGCTTCGTATTCAACTTCATTGTTGGAAGAATCAAAGTGGATCTGCAATACATAACTGAGCTTGTCACCTCTTGGGGATACCAAAACCGCTCCAGCATTAGAACCATTCAACATCTTGGATCCGTCAAATAACATGGTCCAGTGTTCCGAGTGGACTTGAGTCGGTTGTTGTTACTCAATGCACTCGGCCAGGAAATTTGCAATTGCATGAGACTTGATAGCCTTCTTTGCTTCGAACTTGATATCAAGAGGAAGGAGTTCAATAGCCCACTTAGCCACTCGACCAGTTGCAACTTGATTGTTCAAAATAATCGACAATGGAGCATCACTAACAACTGAAACCGAGTGATCTGCAAAGTAGTGTGCAACTTTCTTTGTTGTCATATAGATTCCATAGACAAGCTTTTGGTAATGCGGGTACCTTTGCTTGGATGGAGTCAACACTTCAGAAATGTAATACACTGGGCGCTGAGCTTTATAGGCTTTGCCTTCCTCATCTCACTCGACTGTGAGCACTGTACTGACAACCTGTCCAGTGGCTGTAATATATAACAATAGAGGCTCCTTACTGAGTGATGCAGCAAGCACCGACTAGGTGGGAAGCAGGGTTTTGAGCTCTACAAATGCTGCTTCAGCTTTGGGAGTCGACTCGAATGTATCAGACTTCTTCATCAGTCGGTAAAGAGGCAGTGCCTTTTCACCGAGGCAAGAAATGAATCGACCGAGAGAAGCCAAGCAACCCGTAAGCTTCTGAACATCATGTACACACATAGGATGTTTCATTTGGACGATTGCTCTAATCTTCTCTAGGTTTGCATCGATTCCCCGTTCGGAAACAAGAAAACAGAGCAACTTCCCTCCTGGAACTCTGAATGTGCACTTGGATGGATCCAGCTTGATGTCATATCTTCTCAGGTTGGCAAAGGTTTCAGCGAGGTCAGTCAGCAAGTTGGAACTCTTGCGTGACTTGACCATGATATCATCCATGTATGCTTCCACATTCCGACTGATTTTAGTGAGCAGGCACTTCTGTATCATACGCATGAACGTGGATCCAACATTCTTCAGACCAAAAGGCATGGTAACATAGCAAAAACACCCAAATTGGGTGATGAAGGCTGTTTTTATTTTGTCAGGTCCATACAGACGGATCTGATGGTACCCGGATTATGCATCCAAGAAGGACAAATGCTCACACCCCGCCGTCGAGTCAACTATCTGATCGATGCGGGGGAGAGGGAAATGATCTTTCGGGCAGGCCCGATTGATATGTTTGAAATCAATACACATATGAAGTGAATCATTTTTCTTAAGGACCATGATGATGTTGGCGAGCCACTTGGAGTGGTAGATCTCGTGGATGAACTGAGCAGCCAGGAACCGAGCCACCTCCTCGCCAATCGCCTTTCTCTTCTCAACGACTGACCATCGAAGATGCTCTTTGACTGGTTTTGCTTTTGGGTCAACACACAAACGATGCTCAGATGGTCCCCTGGGTACACCTGGCATGTCAGAAGGTTTCCATGCGAAGATGTCCCAGTTCTCACGGAGGAACTGGATGAGCGCGGCTTCCTATTTGCTGTCGAGTGTCATTGATATGTGAGTCAGAGCTACATTAGGGTCTTCCGGGTGAATGTGAACAGGCTTGGTCTCTCCAGCCGACCGAAATGCAGATTCTAAAGCAGGCTTCTTGGATTGCAACAAATCACTCGGATCTGCAGTTTTTTGGTACTCCTGCATCTCCACGGCTGCCATCTATTCATCTGGAATCTTGCAACCCTTCTGAAGGCACTCTTCTGCTCTTTGTTTATTTCCTGTAACTGTGGTCACACCTTTGGGACCGGGCATCTTCAACTTGAGATATACATAACATGGTCGAGCCATGAAACGAGCATACGCAGGCCCGCCCAGAATGGTGTGATAAGCACTCTGGAAATCCACTACCTCAAATGTTAACTTTTCCTTGCGGTAATTCCTGGAATCCCCGAAAACCACATCAAGAGTAATCTGTTTGAGTGACTTTGCCTTTTTCCCAGGAATGACACCGTGGAACTGCATGTTGCTTTCGCTGAGCTTGGACATCGAAATGCCCATCCCTTCTAGGGTCTCAGCGTATAGAATGTTCAGCCCACTTCCGCCGTCCATAAGGACCTTGGTCAGCCGAGTGCCCCCAACGACTGGGTCGACCACCAGAGCTTTCCGCCCAGGAGTAGCAACATGTGTCGGGTGATCTGATTGGTCGAATGTAATGGGAGTCTTCGACCACTTCAAATATGTCGAAGTTGTCGGAGCAACCATATTCACTCCTCTATTAATGACTTTGAATTGACTTTTGCTTTCGACATCAGCAAAAATCATCAAGGTAGCATTGACCTGAGGGTAACCTTCCTATTCCTCTTTTTCATCTTCTTTATCAGACTCTTTCTCAATTGGCTGATTCTCTAGAACCTCTGAATCAGAAGACGTCACTACCGAGTGGTGTGTTTGGGTTGAATCAGGTTTCCGTCCTCATCTTTCTTCATGTGTATGTAACACGGTAAATCCAGGACGTCCTGTCCTAACTGATCTTTCACCTTCTTAGGTTTCCACTATGGTTTCGGCTTTCCTTTGAACTTTCCACCTCCTGCATTCAGGACCGAGGCTTCAGGAGGCCCTATAGGTTCAGCCTTACGTTTCTGCTTCCGACTGGAATTCCCAGCCCCAGAGACTTGGATGACTATTTTCCCTTTACCGTGATGGAGTCGGCCCTCCTCTTAACCATTCGCGTACCGAGTGGCTATCTCCATCATTCGGGTCAGAGTCATATCTCCGGACCGAACAAACTTCAGGGCAAGCTCTTTGTACTTGACGCCCTCTTTGAAGGCACAAAACGACTGGTGATCTGACATGTTTTCCACCGTGTGATGAAGGTGGTCCATATCTGGATCAAATCTCGCAAAGTCTCATTCATTTTCTGAACACAGTGTTGCAATTCAATCAGCCTAGCAGGTCGCTTGCAAGTGCCTTCGAATGTTCTAATTAACACCCGAGCCAAATCATCCCAGCAGAAAATACTCCCGGGTGCTAACTGAGTCAACCAAGCTCTGGCCGAGCCCTCAAGCATCAGGGGGAGGTGCTTCATAGCCACATCATCATTACCACCACCGATCTGCACAGCCATTCGGTAGTCCTCCAGCCAGGTATCAGGCTTCGATTCATCGGTGAACTTGCTCACGCCTGCTTCCAACCTAAAGTTGGGAGGGATCTCAGCTGATCGGATGGCCATATTGAAACATTCTGGCCCAGAAATGAAAGCATTGTTCCCAGTCGGATGACCTTTCCTTCTTTGTTGGTTCGGCCTCTGTCGACCAAACCTTGCACAAGGAGTGATCTCGCATCGAATCCCGACTCTCTTGGGTCGACGAAGCTCTCCACTCATCACCATACGGGTGTCTATCATCATAGCGCTGGGGCGCGTAGGATCCTCCCCTCAGAGGGGGTGTAAGCACTGGACGATGGTCATCACGGGAACCTTGACGATCAAACTGCCTATGGCCCCTGAGGGATTTTCGGACTAGGGGGTGTCCGGATAGCCGAACTATCATCATCGGCCGGACTCCAAGACTACGAAGATACAAGATTGAAGAATTTGTCCCGTGTCCGGATGGGACTTTCCTTGGCGTGGAAGGCAAGCTTGGCGATACGGATATGTAGATCTCCTACCTTTGTAACCGACTCTGTGTAACCCTAGCCCTCTCCGGTGTCTATATAAACCGGATGGCTGTAGTCCATAGGACGAACAACAATCATACCATAGGCTAGCTTCTAGGGTTTAGCCTCCTTGATCTCGTGGTAGATCTACTCTTGTAACCCACATCATCAATATTAATCAAGCAGGACGTAGGGTTTTACCTCCATCAAGAGGGCCCAAACCTGGGTAAAACATCGTATCCCTCGTCTCCTATTACCATCCGCCTAGACGCACAGTTCGGGACCCCCTACCTGTGATCCGCCGGTTTTGACACCGACATTGGTGCTTTCATTGACAGTTCCTCTGTGTCGTCACTGATAGGCACGATGGCTTCTTCGATCATCATCAACGACGCAGTCCAGGGTGAGACCTTCCTCCCCGGACAGATCTTCATATTCGGTAGCTTTGCACTGCGGGCCAATTCGCTTGGCCAACTAGAGCAGATCGAAAGCTACGCCCCTGGCCGTCAGGTCAGATTTGGAAGTTTGAAATTCACGGCTGACATTCGCGGGGACTTGATCTTCGACGGATTTGAGCCACAGCCGAGCGCGCCGCACTGTCACGTCGGGCATGATTTAGCTCTGCCGCCGGACAGTACCCTGGAGGCCGCACTCGAGCCCGCTCCGATCCTCAATTCGGAGCCGGCCGCGCATATCGAGGACGGATGGCTAGACATCGCCTCGGGTGCTGCAACCTCTACGGCGATAGAGCCGAACACTGACTTTGTCCCTCATAAAGCTCGTGACTCCGAGGTGCCGGACTCCTCGCCGGACTCTGAACCTCCCGCGCCCGCCCCGATCGAATCCGATTGGGCGCCGATCATGGAGTTCACTGCAACGGACGTCTTTCAACACTCACCTTTCGGCGACATCTTGAGTTCGCTAAAATATCTCTCGTTATCAGGAGAGCCCTGGCCAGACTGCGGTCAGGACGGTTGGGATGCGGACGACGAAGAAATTCAAAGCCCACCCACCACAAACTTGGTAGCCGCTGTCGACGATTTAACCGACATGCTAGACTACGACTCCGAGGACATCGACGGTATGGATGACGATGCCGGAGACGACCAAGAACCAGCGCCTACTGGGCACTGGACAGCCACCTCATCATATGACATATACATGGTGGATATCCCAAAAGATGGGAATGGTGAAGGAACAGAGGAGGATGACCCCTCCAAAAAGCAGCCCAAGCGCCGGCGTCAGCGGCGCCGCTCTAAATCCCGCCATGGCAAGAATGAAGACTCCGGCACCAGAGACAATAATACACCGGACAGTGCCGAAGACAACCCGCTCCAGCAAGATGCAGCGTAGGAGGACAGAGACGCCAGCCCTTATGAAGGAGCGGCAGAAGAAGAGGCAGAGGATCATACGCCTCCCTCCGGAGACGAAGCGAGCCTCGACGATGACGAATTCATCGTGCCTGAGGATCCCGTCGAACAAGAGCGTTTTAAATGCAGGCTTATGGCCACGGCGAACAGCCTCAAGAAAAAGCAGCAACAGCTTAGAGCTGATCAGGATCTGCTAGCCGATAGATGGACTGAAATCCTCGCGGCCGAAGAGCATGAGCTCGAACGCCCCTCCAAAAGCTACCCTAAACGCAAGATGCTCCCCTGATTAGAGGAGGAAGCTTACGAACCCGCATCACCAGGAGACAATACGGCTGACCGACCACCCCGTGGTCGCGACAGAGAGGCCTCTAGGCCCTCCACTAGACCCGTACCCCGGCATCGCTCGAAAAGCACACGGCCACAGGGGAACACTCCGTACTTGCGAGATATATTGGAGGATAAGGCAAGACAATCAAGATCGATCTATGGATCGCGTGGGCGTCCCACGATACGTGACGACAATCGTCGCGCCGGACACAGTAAGACCGGCCGGGCCGAACAAAATAGACCAAGCTCCCTTTAGCTCCGTCGTGATATCGCCCAGTACAGAGGCACCGCACACTCACTATGCTTCAGATGAAGTAATGGATCATCAAATCCCCGAAGGGTTTAAACCCGTCAATATTGAATCCTACGAAGGCACAACAGACCCCGCGGTTTGGATCGAAGACTATCTCCTTCACATCCACATGGCCCGCGGTGACGATCTTCACGCCATCAAATACCTCCCCCTCAAGCTTAAAGGACCAGCCCGACATTGGCTCAACAGCTTGCGAGCAGAGTCAATTGGGAGTTGGGAGGACCTGGAAGCCGCATTCCTCGATAATTTCCAGGGCACTTATGTGCGACCACCAGACGCTGATGACCTAAGGCACATAATTCAGCAGCCAGCCGAATCGGCCAGGCAATTCTGGACACGGTTCTTAACCAAGAAAAACCAAATCGTCGACTGTCCGGATGCGGAGGCCCTCGCGGCCTTCAAGCATAACATCCGCGACGAGTGGCTTGCCCGGCACCTGGGGCAGGAAAAGCCGAAATCCATGCCATCCCTCACATCACTCATGACCCGCTTCTGCGCGGGTGAGGACAGCTGGCTAGCATGCAGCAACAACCTCATCAAAAATTCTGGCAGTCCAGACTTCAAGGACCGAAATGGCAGGCCGCGTCGCAACAAAAACAAACGCCGCATTAACGGCGATCATATTGAGGATACGGCAGTCAATGCCGGATTCAGAGGCTCTAAACCCGGTCAGCGGAAAAAGCCATTCAAAAGAACTACTCCGGGTCCGTCCAATTTGGACCGAATACTCGACCGCTTGTGCCAGATACACGGCACCCTCGAAAGGCCAGCTAACCACACCAACAGGGACTGTTGGGTATTGAAGCAGGCAGGCAAGTTAATTGCCGAAAACAATGACAAGGGGCTACATAGCGATGACGAGGACGAGACCCAACCGCCGAACAATAGAGGACAAAAGGGTTTCCCCCCACAGGTGTGGATGGTGAACATGATATACGCAACACACATACCCAAAAGGGAGCGGAAGCGTGCACTCAGGGATGTCTACGCGATGGAGCCAGTTGCCCCGAAGTTCAATCCATGGTCCTCCTGCCCGATCACTTTTGACCGAAGGGACCACCCCACCAGCATCCATCACGGCGGATTCGCCGCACTGGTCTTAGACCCAACCGTCGATGGATTTCACCTAACCAGAGTCCTGATGGACGGCGGCAGCAGCCTGAACCTGCTTTACCAGGATACAGTGCGCAAAATGGGCATAGACCCCTCAAGGATTAAACCTACCAAAACGACCTTTAAAGGCGTCATACCAGGTGTAGAAGCCAATTGTACAGGCTCAATTACACTGGAAGTGGTCTTCGGATCCCCGGATAACTTCCGAAGCAAGGAGTTAATCTTCGACATAGTCCCGTTCCGCAGCGGCTATCATGCCTTGCTCGGACGTACTACGTTTGCAAAGTTCAACGCGGTGCCGCACTACGCATACCTCAAGCTCAAGATGCCAGGCCCTCGAGGAGTCATCACGGTCAACGGAAACACTGAACGTTCTCTCCGCACGGAGGAACATACAGCGGCTCTCGCGGCAGAAGTGCAATGCAGCCTCTTAAGGCAATCCTCGAGTCCGGCCTTTAAGCGGCCGGACACAGCTAAGCGCGCCCGGAGTAACTTACAACAAGACCACCTGGCACGTTCCGAGCACGTGTAGCAGTGCGGCCCCAACCCTAGCTCCTGCGAAACGTTAAAGCAGGTCCTTCGCGTACACCATTACACTCTGAAGATACCATGGGCATGGGGAGAGGGGCACGACCACGATAAACCCAGACTGCGGCTAAACCACACCAGGGGCTCTCAAGTGTGTCTGTCTTTTTTCTTTTCTTTTTACTTCATTTTTTACACACAGGACTCCGTTTGTCAGAGGCCCTGTCCAGTAGCAGATCTGCCGAACTCACGATGCAACAGCCAGGGAAGGATAAAGGCTACAATGAATATACAGGTGGTCTCCGTTACGAGCATTTTTATACACCAATCTGCAGCCTACCCCTGGAGGGGGACATGTTTAACAGTCCCATACCATGCTTATCGCACTATTTGTATCATTCTGCATCCGTAGCAGCACTTATTGAATAAAACAATGCAGCACCTTTTTGCTTATAATTGCATTTCCCTTTCATACATATGTTCATTCACGGCATACTGCATTCATACACTTTGGTACGGCTAATACACATCAGGGGCTTATGTTCCCCGAATCATGGTGTGATGAGTCCGAACACTTTCACAAGTGCGGCACCCCGAACTTATAGCACTATATGCATCGGCTCCGAATCATGTCTTGGGTCAATAGTTGGGTTTGCCTGGCTCCCATGTTTTGGTACCTTACGTTTCGTTATATCGGCTAAGGTAGCACTGGGAGAACCACTACGATTGCGCCCCAGTTGAGCTGGGTTAACGCCTCAGTGGAGAAAGCTAAAACTGACCGTCATGATGAGGCGAGAGCCGGTCGCTGTTCGAGAGGTTTTTTGTGAGTCCTTAAAGACTTATGCCGCTTAGAGCGAGGAGCCGGATACTGTCTGGCCAAGGCGTGTATAGCGCCCCAAATTCGGCCTTCCGAAGACTAGGGGCTTCGCCGAAATTTAAAATTATAGAATTCTATGGCTAAGTGAGAGTGTTCAAGCATTATAAGTCCGGTTGCCTTGTTCGCTGTGTCGAGCGCCTCCCTAGATGGACCCAAAAATGGGAACAAGAGCGCTCGAGTTTATCCCGAACACCCCAGCACTCGTGGCATGGGGGCTAAAGCCGACGACTTGCCATCTCTCAGATTTGATAAACAGCCGCACAGAAGGTAATATTTTAAATTAACAAGTGTTGCTTAGCACATATGAACCAAGTTTTCAGCGCACAGGATAACAAAATGCGAGTCTACTCAAATATTACATCTTTAGAGCACTCACCTGCAATAGTGCGGGCACCCTTCAACACACTCTTATAATACATCTCCGGCGTGCGATGCTCCTTGCCCTCTGGTGGCGGGTCCGTCACGAGCTTCTGGGTATCCATCTTGCCCCAGTGCACCTTTGCGCGGGCAAGAGCCCGGCGGGCACCTTCAATACAAGCGGAATGCTTGATGACTTCAACCCATGGGCACGCATCCACCAGCCGCCGCACTAGGCCGAAGTAGCTCCCAGGCATGGCCTCCTTAGGCCACAGCCGAACTATGAGGCCCTTCATGGCCTGTTCGGCTGCCTTGTGGAGCTCGACCAGCTGCTTCAGCTGGTCGCTAAGAGGCACCGGATGTCCGGCCTCAGCATACTGAGACCAGAAGACCATCTCCGTCGAGCTCCCCTCCTCGGCCCGGTAAAATGCGGCAGCATCGGACACGCTGCGAGGAAGATCTGCGAACGCTCCTGGAGAGCTCCGAATTCGGGTAAGCAACAGGTAATTAACACTCACATGCTTACTTTGCATGAAAAATGCCTTACCCGCTACTATTTTCTTCACCGCCTCAATCTCCTGGAGGGCCTTGTAGGCTTCGGCCTTAGCGGCTTTGGCACTCTCAAGAGTCGTTGCAAGCTCAGACTGTCAAGTCTTCGAGTCACACTCCAAGCTCTCATGTTTTTTCACGAGATCCTGGAGCTCTTGCTGTACCTCCGCCACCCGCGCCTCCTGCCTCTCTCGCTCGGTGCGCTCCACGGCCGCGTTGCATTCAGCCGCGGCCACCGCCTCCTTCAGGGTCGCCACCTCGTTAGTGGCCCCTGCAATACCCAAGTTATCCTTGTCATTTTTCTTGCAACCAAATCCTTTTCTGTAAGGTACAATTTTCATAAGGTATTACTCACCTTCTTTTTCCTCGAGCTGCTTCTTGGCACGGCCGAGCTCGTTCTCGGATCGCTCGAGGTTTTCCTTCAAAGTATTGACCTCCGCAGTCAGTGCCGCGGAGGTCAGCAGCACAGCCTACAATCCCATATTGACATATTTTCATGACTCCTGCGTTTATCTTTATAAAGATCCTCAGTCCGGCTTTTCTTTCCGAACACCAAACCGAGCATCAGGGGCTACTGTCTATGCGGTACCATTTTACATATATTGAAATTCTTACCTCAAAGCCTGTTAGAAGGCTGCTGCAGGCTTCGGTCAGCCCGCTCTTGGCGAGCTGAACCTTCTGAATCACCGCACTCATAATAGTGCGGTGTTCCTCTTCGATGGAGGCGCCATTGAGCGCCTCCAGCAAATTATCCGGCACCTCCGGTTGGACGGAGGCAGCCGGCATCGCGGTCTTGCCCTTCTTACGAAGGGGTCGCCCGCCGGACTCCGGAGCCACTGTGGCCTCCGGGGCTGAGTCCGGAGCAAAGTCTGGGAGGTTGTCCTACGACACCTCCGGGGCCTCCTCCTCCTGGTAGGTCCCTTCCTGGGACCCCACCTCGGCGTCGTCCGCGGCACGGGGGGTGGAGGCAGTCGGAAGGGAATCCATATCCGACGCACCCAAGGACCCGCTCGACGAAACGGGAAGATCATCCTTGGGCGGACTGCAGGGTTGTATGCGGCATTAGAAAGACATTGTGTGGCGAAAAGAAAAAACCTTGAAGTTATTCAGGAGTCCGGATACTTACGATCTCGCCAGGGGCTTGGCCCTTGGAGGCCAGTCCTCGTCGTCGTCACTGGCGTTGGCGGAGCGGTCCGGGGGAAGAGTTTTTCCCTTCTTGGACCCTTCGGCCTCCCTGGTTGGGGAGGCCTTCCTTTTCTTCCCTCCCCCCGCTGGGGGAGAGGCTTTCTTCTCCTCCTCGCCTTGGTGGGAGGAGTCGGCCTCGGATTCATCATCCGATAGCACCTGAAAACGGGAACTCTTCCGAGTCCCCGTGGCCTTCTTCTCCGGCACCACATGGGGTGCCGGAGCCAGCAGCCCCGTCAAACGGGCGTCCGCTGGGTCCTCTGGCAATGGGGCCGGACAGATAGCCTGTGCGGCCTTCTTCAGCCAGTCATGTCAAAGGAAAGGGAGTTTACATCCCGCATAGAGTCAAACTATGGAAAACACGCGTCCCTTAAAGGACAAAATCATTTACCTCGTCAGCCGGGCGCTGCGAGCGGAATCCGCAATCTTCGGTAGCGGATGCGGGAGCTTCGGCGCCCTTGAACAACACCTTCCAGATATGTTCGTACGTAGTGTCGAAGAGACCGCTCAGGGTCTGGTGCTGCGCCGGATCGAACTCCCACATGTTGAAACCCCGCCGTTGGCACGGGAGAATCCGGCGGATGAGCATGACCTGGACTATGTTGACAAGCTTGAGCTTCTTGTCCACCAGCTTCTGGATGCAGGCTTGGAGTCCGGTCAGCTCCTCCGAATTCCCCCAGATCAGGCCACTCTCTTTCCAGGAGGTGAGCCGTGTAAGGATGCCGGATCTGAATTCGGGGGCCGCTGCCCAATCGGCGTCACGCGGCTCGGTGATGTAGAACCACCCCGATTGCCACCCCTTGATGGTTTCCACGAAAGTGCCTTCCAGCCACGTAACGTGGGACATCCTGCCCACCATGGCTCCTCCGCACTCCGCCTGGCTGCCCTTCACAACCTTCGGCTTGACACTGAAGGTCTTGAGCCACAAGCCGAAGTGGGGCTGGATGCAGAGGAAGGCCTCGCACACGACGATGAACGCCGAGATGTTGAGGATGAAATTCGGGGCCAGATCATGGAAATCCAGGCCGTAGTAGAACATGAGCCCCCGGACGAAGGGATGAAGTGGGAAGCCCAGTCCGCGGAGGAAATGGGGAAGAAACACTACCCTCTCATGGGGCCTGGGGGTGGGGATGAGCTCTCCCTCGTCGGGGAGCCGATGCGCGATGTTGCTGAACAAGTATCCGACGTCGCGCAGCTTCTGGATCTACCCCTCCGTGACGGAGGAGGCCATCCACTTGCCTCCCGCTCCGGACATAGTTGAAGAAGGTTGAGGTGAGAAGTGCGGACTTGGGCGCTGGAGCTCGAGTTCGCAGAGATGGATAAGCCAAGGAGGAAGAAGGCGCAGGTAAAAGGGTTGGATCTTTATCCCCTTATATGGGCGGACAGAAACACGCGTCCCCACTGGCCTGGTAAAACTCGCTTATCTCCCGAGCGTCACAATCAATGGCGCGGTTGGGTTACCCACGTCCGTATTGATGGGAATCCCAGAATATGGGGAACACGATCTCTGCTTCGACAAGACGTGCCAAGGAAACCACCTTGCTAAACGTGCTGAGGTGGAACAATAAAAACAATTCGAGTAAAGGCTTGGAAGTGGTGTGACGTCACGCCACAGAATACGTCAGCAGATTGATCTTGTGTAATATTATTCTCTCTACGGTGGTATGTGGAATTTATTTTTGCAGAGCCGGACACTATCCTGGTGTTCACAATCTTCTATAAATTATTCAGAGGAGGAACCCGCCTTGCAATGCCGAAGACAATATGCGCGTCGGACCCGTCGTCATTGAAGCCTGGTTCAGGGGCTACTGAGGGAGTTCCGGACTAGGGGGTGTCCGGATAGCCGAACTATCATCATCGGTCGGACTCCAAGACTATGAAGATACAAGATTGAAGACTTTGTCCCGTGTCCGGATGGGACTTTCCTTGGCGTGGAAGGCAAGCTTGGCGATACGGATATGTAGATCTCCTACCTTTGTAACCGACTCTGTAACCCTAGCCCTCTCCGGTGTCCATATAAACTGGATGGCTGTAGTCCATAGGACGAACAACAATCATACCATAGGCTAGCTTCTAGGGTTTAGCCTCCTTGATCTCGTGGTAGATCTACTCTTGTAACCCACATCATCAATATTAATCAAGCAGGACGTAGGGTTTTACCTCCATCAAGAGGGCTCGAACCTGGGTAAAACATCGTGTCCTCGTCTCCTGTTACCATCTGCCTAGACGCACAGTTCGGGACCCCCTACCCGAGATCCGCCGGTTTTGACACCGACAGCCCCGCTCCAGATACTAGTCCTGGCGGGGACCATGATCTTCCCGACGCCTGGGTGACCTTGGACTATGTGCCTACTGAACTGTGTCTGCAACCACTGACTTGCTATGAATTTTGTTGCGTGACTGGGAAATGGCAGAATTCTGTTCCCCAACAACCTTAAGCAATGCACAGATCTACTCTAAACCTCTACCAGCTTTTGAATGCGACGGCTGAATTGACTCTGCTATGCGTGTTGCTGCTACATTTTGAATCGGAGTTCGATATACTTGAGTTTCAGTCGGAAACATCTGTCTGGGCCGTCGACTGGATTTGGGAATCCACCGACGAGCCCGTTCGTCGAGTGCCTTCTGCAAATTGTCCAGACGCATACGCTCAGCCATGGTGGCCAAGCGCGCTGCCTCCAAAGCGCGAGCCTCGGTGGGTCTCCCCAATGATAGGGGTCTGGAGTGCCTGAACATTTCATTGATGCAACTCTTCCCTCTGCTCTGTGGTGAGGGCCTCGGGAACGTACTCCTCATACCCTTGAGACGGATCGTCGCCGCCATCGCCACCACCGTTGTGGTGAAATCCAGGCGGGCTGTGCTGAGAAGTGACCACAAGAAGTTCTTCCACTGGGTCCTTGCTTTCACACTCGAAGAGGGAATCCAAGTGACCAACCGGCAGATCAAACAAACCATAAAGAGATTGGTCGGGCTCGATCGTCGCAACTTGGGGGGTGGTCAACTGGCGAGCCATCTCATGCTTCACTCACCGATGGAGCCGCGAACGGCCGGACTGCTTGCGACGGCGAATAACGGGGAGCGATGATGTCTCCAGGGCCGACTGATATTGACTCGGCGGCTGTCGAAGAAGGACGCCGCATGCACTCACATGGAAGTGTGTTGCCCCACGGACGGGGAGGGATTCGACGTCGAGGGGAGCTTCATGAAGCCAGGCAGAGTCGTCGGCGACGAAAACAAGCGCACCAAGACGGATCTCATGGTCCAACGCCAAACCACCGCCGGAAACCATGTTGTCGAAGAACGAAAAATGCAGCCTCACCAGAAGTCGCTTAGACGCCTGCCCCATGGCGGGCGCCAACTATCGTGGGAGTAAGTCTGACAATAAGAATAGGGGGTACGTATGAGGAGGCAAGGTCCTAGCTATGGTGAGGCTGTACACACAAGTTTACGAGGTCGTGCCCTTCTCAGAGGAAGTAAAAGCCCTACGTCTCGGTGCCCTGAGGCTATGTCGACTAAATATGGGTGGATGTTATAGGGGGTGCGAACCCTTATGCCAGAGGAGGAGGGTGGCTTATATAGAGTGCACCAGGACCCTCGCAGACCTCCGTTACACAGGGTTCAATGTGAGTTAAGATAGGGGCGTTACTGGTAACGCCAACCATAAATGATCATTAAGACTACAGAGTGAGCGCTTGACCGTTGCCATCCTGGGATGCCTTTAGATCTTCTATACTCCGAGTGGTTCCTTGAGTGGTCGAGTGACTATGTTGTGGTCGAATGGAATTGGGGTATCCGAGTGGAACCTTATGTCGAGTGGATTGCACTTCAGGTTGATTCCAGTCAGTATTTTCTGTTGATCCTTGAGTGCCATTGACTGTAGGTCAGTGTCCTTGGGTGGGGCATCTAGGTCAGGCATAGGACCCTACCCTAGGTACATGTCCTCATCACCGGGTCCGTGCCTAGGCGCTCCTTTTGTCCTCTTCACCTCTTGTTGTAGTTCCTAGGAGGAGAGGGACATGAATGGGATTACGGGGCACCTATCTTTTTTCAATCTAAAATATGTAGGCATTTGCCAAACTTTATTTTCAACAATGTAATCCTTTTCCTTTTATCCATGTCCGAGTTCTTTAAGATTTGTACTTGTTTATCTACATATTAATGAAAAAGGCAGCTTTGCTGAAATGCTTGTGCATGTGTTATGCCCATGCAGAGGAGAAAATACCTCTACACTTTTAAGTAAACAAGCTCTTTCCGGCAAGCTACCTTGCCGGTGCCTTTTGTTTTCACCGTAGGACTTGGCCTATCGGATGCAATACTATGGGAAGGCATCAACCCCCTGTTGAACCCCTCTCGAAAAATGCTACTTCAACCACCGTGATCGAGACATCGTTCGAGTCACAGGGTGGGAGCACAAATTCCTCGAAGGTGACAAGGTTTTCCATGCGCAAGTACTTTTCAGAGGCATGAATGGATAGAAAAGGGAAACTTATCTGCTTGGGTTGTCGAGGATCGATATGCTAGCTTGTTCCCTTCTCCTTTCGGGATCTGGTCCGCGGCAAGGGCCCTGTGGTTAGTGCAGAAGGCAACATTGCACCTATGACCTTATCTACATGACCATGGCATGTTTATATGAATGTTATGCATGCATGCAAGTTTTCGGGGGCCCCCAACGCTTTGTTTTATTGTCTGTGCTCAGGGTCTGCGCCCGGCTTTGTACAAAGGGTTACATGTGCATCGGCAAGGCTTGTAAAAAAGGGTGGCTGCCGGGCAGGGCCCGATAGCCGTGCCTTACGGGTAGAACTTGCGAATATGCTCAATATTCCATGAGTTTTGCAATTGAATGCCTCGGTCTCCAGATGGACAGCGCCAGGTCTAGTGACTCTTACCACCCGGTAAGGGCCTTCCCACTTTGGTGTCAACTTTTTTGCAGCCTTGGCAGACTTAATGCGCCTAAGGACAAGGTCGCCTTCCTCAAGGCTTCGGGCATGAACCCTGTGGCTGTGGTAGCGACGGAGGGCTTGCTGATAGTGGGCAACATGCGTAGCAGCCCGGAGTCGGTTCTCCTCATGGAGCACAGCATCATCATGCCGGTGATGCTCTTGCTCTACTTCATCATAGGGAAATACTCGAGGAGACCCGTATATGAGTTCCGTGGGGATCACTGCTTCTACCCCATAAACTAGGGAGAAGGGAGTCTGGCTGGTGGCTCGATTTGGTGTCATACGGAGGGACCAAGGAACCACCGTCAGCTCGTCGATCCAGTGCTTTCCACACTTTTGCAGCTTGTCGAAAGTTCTTGTCTTGAGTCCTCACAACACTTTAGCATTCATCCTCTCAGCTTGTCCATTGCTTCTGGGATGGGCCACAAAAGCAAATGAAACTTTGCTTCTGAGGGTTTGAAGGTATTGCATGAAGGCACAACTTGTGAATTGGGTGTCATTGTTTGTGATGACTGGCGGGTATTACAAAATGGCACACCAATCCTTTCAAGAACTTGATAGCTAACTGTGCGGTCACCTTCCTCACAGGCTCCACTTCCGACCACTTTGTAAACTTGTTGATTGCAATGTACAAGTATTGAAAGCCCCCGGTAGAACAGGGGAAGGGGCCCAGGATGTCGAGCCCCTAGACCAAAAAGGGCCATGAAAAAGGGATTGTCTGAAGAGCTTGCGCATGTTGATGAATGTTCTTGGAGTGGAACCGGCATGCTTCTCATCTGGTGACTAGCTCAATTGCATCTTGGAGGGCCGTGGGCTAGTAGAAACCTTGCCGAAAAGCTTTTCCAACCAAGGCTCTTGATCCAAGGTCAGAGCCGCACATGCCTATGTGTATCTCTGCCAATAGTTCCTCTACCTCTTCCTAGCAAATGCACTCAATATTCACACCGTTGGGCCTCCTTCTGTATAGTGTGTTGTCATCGAACTGATACATACTGGCCCTCTGGGATACTCTTTCAGCTTCTTCTTGCTCTTCAGGAAGATCCCCTGTTTGGAGGTAGTGGACTATGTGTTGTGCCCAAGTTGGAGCCTGGGGCTCGACAATGAGGAGAAATGGCACCTCCTCGTTCGTGGGAGCGCATACCTCGACCACAGGAACCGGTGGTTCGGCAGGAGGGTGCTTCTCACCAGGCGAAGTGGAGTTGTTCCCGCCAACCTCTCTGCCAGGGGCTTCAAGAAGCTCTATCGGGAGAGGCCTGTCGGAGTCCAGTTTCCTCCTCTTTCTGGCCATTGTTGCTGGGGATACTGAGGGTTGAGTCAGGTGGAGGACAAAAGTCCCCGGTGGCATTGCATTTAGACAAATGATCAACAATGCTGTTTTCCGCACGTGGTACGTGCTTTGTTTGTGACCCGTCAAAACGCTCCTCCAACTTTCTCATCTCCTCAACATATTCCTCCATCAATGGCCTCTGGTAATCCTTGTTTACTTGTCTCACCACAAGCTGCGAGTATCTGCAAATGATCAATTTCTTGATTCCTAATTATGTTGCTATCTTGAGCCCGGCAAGGAGTCCTTCATATTCTGCAGTGTTGTTGGTAGCTTCCTCCTAGGGAAAATGCATCTAGACTACATACTTGAGGTGCTCTCTAGTGGGTGCAACGAGGAGCACACCATCCCCCGTGCCCTGTAATGAGAAAGCACCGTCAAAGTACAAGATCCATTCTTGAGGTGCCTCCTTGCTGATGATTGTTTCCAGCGTCTCTTCATCTGGGTTTGGCGTCCATTATGCGATGAACTCTGCCAATTATATACTTTGAATGGTAGATGTACTCTCAAACTTCAAACCAAAGCTTGATAGTTCCAAAGCCCATTCCACTATCCTGCCGGTGGCCTTCGGGTTTCTCAGTATGCGTTGCAAAGGGAAGCAGGTGACAACTGTGATCTCATGGGCTTGGAAGTAGTGGCGTAGTTTCCTTGAGGCCATGATTAGGCCAAATATCAACTTTTGGATGCCAAAGTACCTTGATCTAGCCCCCTGCAATAGGGAGCTGACAAAGTTCACCAGACGCTGCACCACTTCCTTCTTTGTCGTAGTCTTGGTATTGCCTCCGTTACCCAGTTCTTCCTTTTCTTGATTTGGATCCAACCTTGCCTGGATAGGTTCATGTTCCTCTCCGGAGGGGGCAATAGCTCTGGCTGCTTCTTCATCCACTTCCTGCTGTGCCACCAATGCTGCACTAACCACTTGGTTCGTTGCCGCTAGGTACAGCAGCAACGACTCTTGTGGTTTAGGAGCGACTAAGGTGGGAACAAAGGACAGATAGGTCTTCAAGTCTTACAACACTGCTTCTACCTCCGGGGTCCACTTCATCGGCCCTGCCTTCTTCAGGATTTTGAAAAATGGCAAGGCACGCTCGGCGGACTTGGAAATGAACCTACTTAGCACGGTAACACATCCAGTCAGGCGCCTCACGTCTTTAACTGTCTTGGGTGCTTGAATCTGCTCGATCGCCTTGATCTTGTTGGGGTTGGCCTCTATCCCCCAGTGAGACACAAAGAAGCCAAGTAGTTTGCCAAAAGGGACACCAAACACACACTTCTCTGGGTTTAGCTTCAAGGTGATCTTGCGTAGATTTGTAAAGGTCTCTTCCAAGTGTTGAATAAGAGTTGATTTGTCCTTGGTCTTGACCATTATGTCATCCATGTAGGCCTCAATATTCCTATGCAGCTGGGGCTCAAATACAATTTGCACTGCCCTTGCAAAGGTCGAACTAGTGATTTTTTAACCCGAAATGCATCCGACGAAGAAGTATGTGCCGCACGGGGTTATGAACGCGGTCTTCTCCTCGTCTTCCTTGGACATGAATATTGGATGGTACCCGGAGTATGCATCCAGGAAGGAAAGTATGTCACACCTGGAAGTGGAGTCTATGATCTGGTCGATGCGCGGCAAGGGGAATGGGTCCTTTGGGCATGCCTTATTCAGATCCATGAAATCTATGCAAAGCCTCCACTTCCCATTCGCCTTGCGCACCACCACTGGGTTTGCCAACCACGTTGGATGCAAAACTCCCCTAACCAAACCAGCTGCCTCAAGTTTCTTGATCTCCTCAACAATGAACTAATGTCGCTCTAAAGCTTGCTTCCTGATTTTTTGTTTAACAGGTCAGGCGTGAGGGAGACAGCTAGGTGGTGCTTGATTACCTTCCTGGGAACACCGGGGATGTTAGATGGTTGCGAGGCAAACACATCGACATTCGCCCGTAGGAAGGCAATGAGGGCGCTTTCCTATTTGTCGTCAAGGGTGGAGCTGATAGTGAATGTACCACCAACACCAACCAGCCCTGCCAGGACCTTCTTCACAGCAGGCACGCCAACTTTGGACCTCTTGCCAGTGGAGCTCTCCGACGAATCATCAACGGGTGCAACACACTCCGAAGAGGCGCGCTTCATGGATTCCTTGCCGGTGCCTCCACTGGCTTCCTTCTCTTTCTTACTTTCCTTGGCGGGGGCCGCGGCTTTCGCGGCCTTAGTAGTGACCGCGTCCCTGTACATCTTGTCCACGCATATGATTGCGTCCTTCTTGTCTGAAGGAATGGAAATGACGCTCATCGGCCCTGGCATCTTCAGTGTGTTGTAGGCATAATGATATGCCGCCATGAATTTGGCCAGGGCGGGGTGACCATGTAGGCCAGACAGGGGAGATCAACCACATCAAACACAACCTTCTCGGTCCGGTAGTTTAATTCTCCTCCTAATGTGATAGGTAGTGTGATGTTCCCCTTAGGACAACTGCTATTGGGGTTGATCCCTTGGAACGTGCCAGTAACCCCGAGGTCTTCGTCTGATATCTGCAGCTTGTTGATTACCTTGGGGAAAGTCAGATTCAACACAGCTCCACCATCAACTAACAACTTTGTGACCTTGAGGGTGCGAATCATTGAAGAAACCAACAACAGAAAGCACCCTACCGCTATGGTGCATTCTGGGTGGTCCTCTACGTCAAAGATGATAGGCGTGCGGGACCACTTGAGCGGCTTCCGGGAGCCAACTGCAGGCTCCATGGTGTTGTCCTCATGTGCCCATTGTTTGAGCTAGCGGTGAGAGCAGTGCAGAGATGCACCCCCGTCAATGCATAGGGCCTCAGCTGCCTTCTGGAATTCTTGCTCCCTAGTTTCCTAATCATCCTCTCCATCAGTTTCGCTGCCGTCTTCCTTCTCATGGCCCCTAGCAGGCTTTTCCTGCTATTGGGAAGCTTTGCCACAGCGATTTCCTCTGTCGCCACGACCTTTTCCGCCAACACCTTCCTAATCCTTTTCTTTGTCACACTTTTTATCATATTTTGCTCTCTGCTTCTTGACAAGTTGCTCGACCTGGTGACAGTCTTGAAGGTTATGGCCTTTGGTCCGGTGAATCTTTTTGTATGGCCTGTTAGCCTTCCCAGTTTTTTCGGCTGCCCCATCCTCCTGGCAATCAGCCCATGGAACAGCTTCCTTGCCACGGGCTTCGGCCTTGGCCTTCTTGCCAGTACTAGGGGTGTTAGAACCCTCAACAGCCAACACTGCCTTCTCTTTACGCTTCTTGTTGCACTTCTTACTCTTCTTCTTCGAGTTGGCAGCATCGTCGTATCTATAATTTTTGATTTGTTCCATGCTGTTATATTATCATTCTTGGATGTTTTACAATCATCTTATATCATTTTTTGGTACTCTCTCCGCCCGAAAATACTTGTCATCAAAATGGATAAAAAGGGATGTATCTAGAACTAATATACGTCTAGATACATCCCCTTTTATTCATTTTGATGACAAGTATGTTCGGACGGAGGGAGTACTAACCTATTGACATAGTGCCAAGTGCCAATTGCTGTTTTCTGCTTGTTTTTTACATCGCAGGAAATCAATACCAAATGGAGCCAAACATAGTGAAACTTTTTGTGGATTTTTTCTGGACCAAAGGACACAAGATGGGCCGAAGAAGTACCATAAGAGTGCCCTGAGGGGGCACAACCCACCAGGGCGCGCCCAGGTGGGTTATGCCCACCTCGGTGGCCTCCCACACCACCTCTTTGCTCTATAAATACCCCCAATATTCCAGAAACCCTAGGGGAGTCATCGAAAATCAATTCCAGCCGCCACAAGTTCCAGAAACACCAGATCCAATCTAGACACCATCACAGAGGGGTTCATCATGTCCATTGGTGCCTCTCTGATGATGCGTGAGTAGTTCTTTGTAGACGTACGGGTCCGTAGTTAGTAGCTAGATGGCTTCCTCTCTCTCTCTCTCTCTCTCTCTCTCTCTTGATTCTCGATACAATGGTCTCTTAGAGATCCATATGATGTAAGTCTTTTGCAGTGCGTTTGTTGGGATCCGATGAACTTTGAGTTTATGATCAGATCTATGTTTTTATCCATGAAAGTTATTTGAGTCTTCCTTGATGTCTTATATGCATGATTGATTATAGCCTCGTATTTCTTCACCGATATTTGGATTTTGTTTGGCCAACTTGATCTATTTATCTTGCAATGGGAAGAGGTGCTTTGTGATGGGTTCGATCTTACGGTGCTTGATCCCAGTGACAGAAGGGGAAGTGACATGTATGTTTCATTGCTATTAAGGATAACAAGATGGGCCTATTTCTACATAAATAGATCTTGTCTACATCATGATCGTTCTTATTGCATTACTCCGTTTTTCCATGAACTTAATACACTAGATGCATGCTGGATAGCAGTCGATGTGTGGAGTAATAGTAGTAGATGCAGGCAGGAGTCGGTCTACTAATCTTGTATGTGATGCCTATATAATGATCATTTCCTGGATATCATCATGAGTATTTGAAGTTCTATCAATTTCCCAACAGTAATTGTTTTCCCACCGTTTGGTATTTTTCTCGAGAGAAGCCACTAGTGAACCTACGCCTCCGGGTCTCCTCTTTAATATTGCCTTCACGATCTATTTTCCTTTGCTTTTATTTTTAGTTCTATTAAACCAAAAATACAAAAATACCTTGCTGCACTTAATTTTATTTGCGATCTATTTATCCAATCTATTACAACTTTCTCTCGTCCACGTGCCAATTTCTGGCGCTGTTACCCAAAATGGATTGAGAACCCCTTTAACACGCCGGGTTGCGAGTATTTGTTATTTGTGTGTAGGAGCTGTTTACGTTGTGTTGCATGGTTCTTCTACTGGTTCGATAACCTTGGTCTCATCACTGAGGGAAATAGATACCGTTGTTGTGCTGCATCATCCCTTCCTCTTTGGGGAAATACATACGTAGTTCAAGCAAACATCAAAAGGAATTTCTAGCGCTGTTGCCGGGGAAACATCATCAACGTCAACCAGGTTCCTAATCACAAATCTCATCTCCTTGCAATTTACATTATTTGCCATTTGCCTCTCGTTTTCATCTCCCCCACTTCACAAATATTTGTCATTTTATTCGCCCTCTTTTTCAATCGCCATTTTCTCGTCAGATCTCTTATTTGCTATCTCTACTTGTGTTACCATGTGCCTTCTATTTTCTTGCATCTTCGCTTGCTAAAATTCTATTGATATGGATCCTCATCCACTTGCTAATCTTTTCAAAAGATCCAATTATGATGAACCAATTGCTAGTGAATTGAGTTCACTAGATTATCTTTATGAAGTTTTGCTTGAGATTTATGAATCTGAAAATTGTGATGAAGTGTTAAACTAAGGAATTTATAAAATGATTCATGATAGCTCCTTGAATGAAAAGCATGATTGCAATGATGTTATTATAAATTCTATTAATGCAAATTGTGTTAGTGATATACAAAACCCCGAGCTTGGGGATGCTTGTTATGTTATGTCCACTACTTATTGCAATGATCATGGTTGGGGTGATAATGATTCTTATGATCTTGAAAATTTATTTGAGCCTCATGATGAATATGTTATTGATAATAATTTTTGCAATAGTATTGAAAGTGGGTTTGGAAGAGTGTCAACTTTAGGTGAAAATCATCCCACATATTTGGAGAGTGTTCAATCTTGTGTCATTTTTATAAAAGTGGGCTTGGAGAGGTCATGACTTTATTTGATGATAATCCCACTATTTTGGAAGAGTGTCAACTTTGCATGCATTTGGATCATGAAGATAATATTTCTATGATGGTTATATTGTTAAATTTCTCTATTATCCTACATGTAAGTATTATGAGAGAGGAAAAATATGGTTGTAGGAATTTTTATGTTACTAAATTACCTCCCGTTATGATGAGATTGTTATTGTTTATTTCTTCTTGCTTGCATATGCTGGGTATTTCATGTCTTGATAATTTGTTCACTTATAAAATGTCTATGCATAGGAAGAGAGTTAGACTTAAATGCGTTTCGCACATGATTCATGATGCTCTTTTTCTGTTTCAATTATTATCTTTTATGTGAGCATCATCAAAATATTGTGCCTAGCTAGGGGCGTAAAATGATAGCGCTCGTTGGGAGGCAACCCAACTTGTATCTTCTTGCTTTTTGGTTTTCTTGCTGTTTTCAATAAAATACAAAATTATACCACTAATTAGATGTGTTTTTGTGGTTTAAATTAGTGTTTGTGCCAAGCAAAAGCCTTTGGAGTGATTTTGGTGAGAGTTGATTTTATCTTGCTGAAAAACAGAAACTTTTGCGCTCATGAAAATAATTCCCATTTTTAATAGAAGAGCGCTTTTGAGTTGATTCTGTTTGCAGAAGATTAATAAACAAATTGCTCATGTTGTACTAGTTTTTCATAATTTTTGGAGTTACAGAAGTATTCGAAGTTTCTAGATTCCTACAGACTGTTCTGTTTTTGACAGATTTTGTTTTCTTTGCATTGTGTGCTTGTTTTGATGATTCTATGGTTTTCTTTGAAGAGTTTTTGCCATAGAAAAGTTGGAATACAATAGATATAATGCAAAAATAAAATATCAATGTGTTTGCAACAATACTTATAGTAGTGGTTTGCTTTCTTATACTAACGGATCTCACGAAGGTTTTGTTGAGTTTTGTGTGATTGAAGTTTTCAAGTTTTGGGTGATATTACGATGGATGAACAAATAAGGATTAGAAAAAGGCTAAGGCTGGGGATGCCCGAGGCACCCCAAGATAATATTCAATAAGTAGCAAGCAACTAAGCTTGGGGATGCCCCCGAGTGGCATCCCCTCTTTCTTCTAACAACCATCGGTATTTTACTTGGAGCTATATTTTTATTCGTCACATATTATGACTTTTCTTGGAGCGTCTTGTATGATATGAGTCTTTGCTTGTTTTGGTTTGTGTTTAAGTCTTGAATCCTTCCTGGACACACCTTTTTGAGAGAGCCAAAAAATTATGCTACGCTTGCTCCTATGCTTCACTTAAATTTTTAGAGCCATGGAATTGCTCTAGTTCTTCACTTATATCTTTTCGAGCATGGTGTGCTTTGTTATTTTTGAATAAATGCTCTCATGCTTCACTTAGTTTTATTTGGGAGTTAGTAATTTTTTTAAGAAATTCTCTCTTGCTTCACTTAGATTATTTTGAGAGAAAGAAATATTATGCTCATGTTCTTCACTTATATTTGTTTGAGCTTATCAAAAGCAACATATGAAATTAGTCCCAAAGTGATAGATATCCAAGGAGGATATAATAAAAACTTTCATGAAGATCATTGGACAAAATAAACTTGGTTCTTAGTAATGGTTTTGAGATATGAAGATAGATATGTGACTCATGTTGATGAGTAATTATGATTTAGTAAGAATATTGGTGTTAAGGTTTGTGATTCCCTATGCAAGCACGAAAGTCCATAGTTATGCAATGAAATTACATCCTACTTGTGGTGCATTATTCGGTGTTAATCATGCTTAATGCTCGCTTATGAAAATTTTCATTTCTTGGTTGGACGCTTCTCAATCTTTTTGCTAGCCTTCATTTGCACTAAGTATGATCACTACTGGTGCATCCAAAACCCTTTAAAGAAGTTTTGCCATATGAGTCCACTATACCTACCTATATGCGGTATTTCCGTGCCGTCCTAAGGAAATTTGCATGTGCCATCTCTAATTTTCAAAATAAATTTCTCTTTTGTGTGCTCGTACTGCTCGCGAGGCGGTGAGGGGTGGCCGATGCTTTCCATGCTAGATGTGTTTATTCTCACGATGAGTGTTTATTCACTTTTCATTGCATGAGAGTACGACAAAGGTATTAGGGATGCCGAGTCCCGAAATGGAAAAAATAAATTTCATTTATGTTGTTAAATAATAAATTCCTTGGAAAGTGTTGGTATGGAGGGCACCCGTGGTTACAGTTAGCCATGGAAAGTGAAAGTATGGTGGAAAAAGGAATAAACTTTATTTTCTGTTTGGGAACCGCTTATGATGTATCTAGCATGGAAAGTGTTGGGAACTCTATGTCGTTTTCATTGGTGGGAAAAGTATGCCTCCCAAAATTTTTTTATCTCTCAATTTTCTCTTTGAGCTCTGGCACCTCTGCAAATCCCTACTTCCCTCTGTGAAGGGCCTTTCTTTTACTTTGTGCAATTTTTATTTTTAACTTGAGTCTCCATCTTCTCTTATAAAGAACCAACTAAGGGGCACCATTATTGTACTTAAGCATTGGGTATAGCTAGTATTCGAGTGTGTTTCATGAATGGATCAATGATTGAGCATAATGGGCCAGGGATAACTTCCTTTAGCGTTGATATTTTGAAAGACATGGTTGCTTGTTGATATGCTTGAGTATTAAAGTCTTCATGTCAAAACTAGACTATTGCTTTGAACCAGATAAAAGTTCAAATGTCCATGTTACAAAGAAAAGAACATGTGATGAGCATGTTAGGCAGCATTCCACATCAAAAATTATGTTTTTATCATTTACCTACACGAGGACGAACAAGAATTAAGTTTGGGGATGCTGATACGTATCCAACATATATATATAAGTTTTGATTGTTCCATGCTGTTATATTATCATTCTTGGATGTTTTACAATCATTTTATAATCATTTCATATCATCTTTTGGCACTAACCTATTTACATAGTGCCAAGTACCAGTTGTTGTTTTCTGCTTGTTTTTTACATCACAGGAAATCAATACCAAGCGGAGTCCAAACACAGCGAAACTTTTTGTGGATTTTTTCTAGACCAAAAGACACTAGATAGGCCAAAAAAGTACCAGAGGGGTGCCCCGAGGGGGGTGCAACTCACCAGGGCACGCCCGGGGGTCCAGACGCGCCCAGGTGGGTTATGCCCACCTCAGTGGCCTCCTGCACCGCCTCTTTGCTCTATAAATACCCCAATATTCTAGAAACCCTAGGGGAGTCGACGAAAATTAATTCCAGCTGCCACAAGTTCCAGAAACACCAGATCCAATCTAGATACCATCACCGAGGGGTTCATCATGTGCATTGGTGCCTCTCCGATGATGCGTGAGTAGTTCTTTATAGACCTATGGGTCCGTAGTTAGTAGCTAGATGGCTTCCTCTCTCTCTCTCTCTCTCTCTCTCTCTCTCTCTCTCTCGATTCTCAATACAATGGTCTCTTGGAGATCCATATAATGTAAGTCTTCTTGCGGTGTGTTTGTTGGGATCCGATGAACTTTGAGTTTATGATCAGATCTATGTTTTATCCATGAAAGTTACTTGAGTCTTCTTTGATATCTCATCTGCATGATTGATCATAGCCTCATATTTCTTCTCTGATATTTGGGTTTTGTTTGGCCAACTTGATCTATTTATCTTGCAATGGAAGAGGTGCTTTGTGATGGGTTCGATCTTACGGTGCTTGATCCTAGTGACTGAAGGGGAAACGACATGTATGTATCGTTGCTATTAAGGATAACAAGATGGGGTCTATTTCTACATAAATAGATCTTGTCTACATCATGTCATCGTTCTTATTGCATTACTCCAATTTTCCATGAACTTAATACACTAGATGCATGCTGGATTGCGGTCGATGTGTGAAGTAATAGTAGTAGATGCAGGCAGGAGTCGATCTACTAATCTTGGACGTGCTGCCTATGTAATGATCATTGCCTGGATATCGTCATGAGTATTTGAAGTTCTATCAATTTCCCAAAAGTAATTGTTTTCCCACCGTTTGCTATTTTTCTCGAGAGAAGCCACTAGTGAAACCTACGGCCCCCGAGTCTCTTCTTTAATATATTTGCCTTCACGATCTATTTTCCTTTGCTTTTATTTTTAGTTCTATTAAACCAAAAATACAAAAATACCTTACTGCACTTTATTTTATTTGTGATCTATTTATCCAATCTATTAGAACTTTCTCCCGTCCACGTGCCAATTTCTAGCGCCATTACCCAAAAGGGATTGACAACCCCATTAACACGTCAGGTTGTGAGTATTTGTTATTTGTGTGCAGGAGCTATTTACGTTGTGTTGCGTGGTTCTCCTATTGGTTCGATAACCTTGGTCTCATCATTGATGGAATTACCTATCGTTGCTATGCTGCATCATCCTTTCCTCTTTGGGGAAATACCGACGTAGTTCAAGCTAACATCATCGTCATCTTCTTAATCAATCCTGACATCGTCCTCCTCTCCAGGGAGACTCCTATGTTCTTCCATACAGACGCACTTGTTCGCCAGGGTGTACAACTCGTTCACAATCTTGGGCAGTCGGACGTTCATGTTGGAACGTATCCTCCTGTTACGCACATTTGACTGGAGCGCTGCAATAACAGCTGCCGGGTGGATGTCTGGGATGTTCCTGTGCACCCGGCTAAACCTCTGCATATACTTTTGCAGACTTTCTCCTTCCTTCTATGGGAGGAGATGCAAGTTGCTGGGCCACCTTGGTTCTTGGTGGCCGCCCGTGAAGGCGCCAACGAACTCATTACATAGGTCATCCCAGGATGAAATGGAGTTTTCCCGCGGGTGCATCAGCCGCGATCTCACATTTGCCTTGAGCGCCAAAGGGAAGTAATTGGCGAACACCTTTTCATCTCTCCCTCTGGTAGCCTGAACAGCGATGGTGTAGATGCTCAAGAACTCCACCTGGTTCAACTTTCCATCATACTTTTACGGTATCTTCGGCTTGAAGACGCGGACAAACGGCCATCATACTTTCCGCATCTCGCGAGTGAAGGCGGGGTACCCAACCTCGAAAGGTAAGTAACAGCCTCCACTGGGTGTGGGTTCGTCTTCGCCTGGGCTGTTGCGCCTGTCAGATTGGCGGCGGGTTTTGCAGCGTCGCTCTATGGTGACGCGCGCCTCTTCCCTCCACCGATCTTCCAGGACCTGTCGCTGGTCTCGATGGGCTCGGCGGTCAGACGAAGCCATTGATGCCTCGTCCTGTTCCCCTCCACGTAGCTCGAGCTGTGACATTTGCGCCAATTGTCGTGGAGGGGACTGTACTATTGGAGTGGCCCCCTCGACACGGTCATTGGCTCGGGTCGTTGCCGTTGCTTGTGGGTGCCGCTGTGGGTCCATTCACTGTGATCCTCCCGCTTTAGCAAAACCGATCAAACTCTGGATGGTGGCTCTCCAATCATCCATTTAATCAGGCGCAGGCAGGAATCTTAGGAGGAGTTGGGCCCGTGCCATGGCTTCTGAAGCAATGCTCGGCATGGACGACGACGCGGATCATGATGTCGGTCGGCTCTTGGCGGTGCCAGTAGTGGTGGTGCCACACTCCCGATGTTGTAAGCCCGTCGCGACGGTGGTACGGCGACGAGAAGAGTGCGCTTGGGGGTTGGCGACCCCGTTAGGCGCTTCGTCTTCATCACCCTACTCCGGGGACGGCGTGTGTCCCGTAGACATGCCAGTAATAGGGGCACCAGAGCGGGCGTTGTCGCTGCGGTTGTGCCCCCTAGTGCGGCAGGGAGGTGGAGATAGTGCGTTCTCCCCTCCATGCCCTGGGGAGCATGGTCGTTGGTTTGTTGCTGGAGCCGCTCTCCTCCGGCATTCCCCACTCCTGCTTCGGCCGCTGCGGAAACAATGACAGCACCGCCTGCAGCGATCGTGTCTCTCGAGACGCCCGCATACCCTGATGTCGTCGCTGCTTCCACAGAACCAGTGGCGGCATGTGAGGGAGCTTTTGAAGTGGAAGGACTAGCTGTCACGCTAAGCTTTTTCTTGGGCGCCATGGGTGATGACGCTGACGATGCAGAGGATGGTGATGAAGACTGACGCGTTGACCACAACCTTAGATTCATGCATGGGAGCCCCCTACCTGGCTCGCCAAAGATGTCGTGGGAGAACATGATCACATATGGGTCCATTGGGCCCCTTGTGGTTCGGCAGGGGCACAGTCACGTTGCACAAAGAGCGGAGACCGTGCAACAACACAACGTAGGTGACACCGATAGTTTTACCCAGGTTCGAGCCGCCGTGAGGTGCAAAACCCTACTCCTGCTTTGGTGGATTGATGGAGGGGCCGTATTGCTGCGGTTTGCTTGAGCCTGGCAAGGTTGCCTCGGGAAGAGCAATCATGCATAAGGATACACGAGGGTCCGAATCCTTTCTATGGTCGCCATGGCCCTCCTTTTATAGGCAAAGGGTTACCACAATGGCAAATGGTTATTATCCACTGATTAGATAGCCAACAGTGCTATCATACCTAACTCTGGTAGTTAGGATAAAACACATTAAATGTGCCGTTGTATGTCACGTCGTCAGTGCAGCCCGACAAGCTTTGTTGCGCCGTCCTGGTCATCTTCTATCTGCTTGTGTGACATGCGTCTAGACGGGTGTCACACACGGGTGATCTTCTCTCCAAATGACTGCCGCGCGCTAAGTGACAGCCACTTAGCCACCTGGGGGCTCGACACTGCATCGATGGGTGACTTGCCTCGCGATGCGGTGGAGCGGTGGAATCTTGGCGGGGGAGTGGATCTCCGTTGGCCCCGATAGGCCTGTCGGGGCGTATCTGCTTTGTCTTATTGGAGGCCTCAACCTTGCTAGGCTTGCCTGCCCGGCAAGGGAGGTTTCTCCCTTAGTAAAATCTTGTCCTTCTAGTTGGTCTTGGTCTTCTCGATCCGCCCTTTGATTTCTCAAAGTGCTCTCACTTGGCTTGGCCCTGGTGTGTGTGATCGGTGAAGCTTTCGTCCTTGTCGCTATGCATGTGTAAAGGCTGGGCAACACACACGAAGGTTTGTTGCACTGACAGACTCTTCCTGAACCACCGCCTAAACCCACTCCAAATAAGAGGGGTATCTTATATCTCAGTCCTGAAGGTATGCAAGAGACAAACAAAAGTATGAATTAAAAAGGTATTAAAGTAGATGATGTTAAGAATTTACTACCTATTGAAGAACTACATGGACTTGATACACTCCACCATGGATGGTAGAGGTAAACTCTTTAATGAAATTTGATGAAAGTCACATCCCTTACCATAAACATGCTAGTCAATGCCTTTATGAATTTGATAAATACATTAGGAAACAAGACCACTTTAATGCCAATGTTATGAAACAATTAAAATATAGCTCTGATATGATTGCTCGCTTGAGTGACTTGTTGTTTAGAATCTCCAATGATGTTAGAGGTGTAGGAAAACATGCCTCTATGGTTCAAACCCAGTTAGAACAAGTTGCTAAATCTCAAAGAGAATTGCTTGATGAAATGAATAATAATATGAATGATCATGCTATTAGAGTAGTAACTAGAGGAGGTAGAATGACTTGGGAACCACTTTATCCTGAGGGACAACCTAAAAGAATTGAACAAGATTCTCAAAGAATTAGCACTGATGCACATAGTTCTTCTAAAAAGAAAAAGAAGAAGAAAAATGATAGGACCTTGCATACCTCTAGTGAACCTGAGATAGAAAAACTTACTAAAAACAACAATGATGTCTCTATTTCTGATGCTAAAACTCAATCTGGTAATGAACATCCACCTAGTGATAATGAAAATGAAAATGATGATGTTCATGAAGATACTCAACCAAACAATGATAAACAACCAGATAATGACGTTGAAATAGAACCATCTGTTGATCTTGATAACCCACAACCTAAAAATAAAAGATATGATAAAAGATACTTTGTTGCTAGGAAACATGGTAAAGAAAGAGAGCAATGGGTTTAGAAACCCATGCCCTTTCCACCTAAACCAACTAAGAAAAAAGATGATGAAGAATTCGAATGCTTTGCCGAAATGATTAGGCTAGTCTTTTTGCGCACTCACTTGACTCATATTTTAAAGATGGCCCGTTATGCAAAGTACATGAAAGACATCATCACTAATAAAAGAAAAATACCTAAAGCTAAAATCTCCACCATGCTTGCTAATTATTATTGTAAGGATGTAGTACCTAAAAAACTGGAAGATCCGAGGAATATCAACTATACCCTGCTCCATCAAACGAAATTATGTCAAAACTGCTTTATGTGATCTAGGAGATGGTGTTAGTGTCATGCCTTTCTCCTTATATAAAACACTTGATTCGAATAATCTTACAACTACAGAAATATCTTTGCAAATGGCTGACAAATCAACTGCATACCTATTGCTATTTCTGAGGATGTGTCTGTTGTTTTTGCAAATGTAACTATCTTAACTGACTTTTTTATACTTGAGATGCCCAAGGACGACAACATGTCAATTGTCCTTGGTACACCCTTATTGAATACTATAGTGGATGTTATTGATTGCAATAAAAGCAAGGTCACTTCTCATATCAATGGCAATGAGCATACAATGCACTTTCCGAAGAAACAATTCCAAGTGAATGGTATTAATGTTTTTGAAAAATCTCCGACACTCACTATTGGGAGTTTTCAACTATCTCTACCTAGTGCCAAAAAGAAATATGAAATGCTTATTGTTGGGGACATGCATATCCCCGTTGAGGTAACTTAGTGTTTTACGAAAGTTCTTCGATTTCATGCTAATCGGAAGTTGTTGTTAATAAGACTTGACCAACCTTGTTAATGGATCATTTTTTAGAGGTATGAAGTTGATGAATTTAGTAAGCACAACCTTCTGCTCTCAACTTTTGTTTTCTGTTTTCTTAGTTAAATAAAATAAAATGCCACGGTTTGTCTGTTTTCTGAATTTCCCGTGCAATAAAAAATTACCCAAAATAGAAGTTCTCATAATGCTCTGAAAATTTAATATGATTTATTTCTGAATATTTCTTAATTTTTATTGAAAATAACATCAAAGGGGGCACACCTGGTGAACACAAGACACCAGGGCGCGCCAGCAACCCCAAGTGCGCCCTGGTGGATTGTGGTCCCCACGTGAGTCCCTTCACTTATCTCTTCAACCCATTCCTTCTCCTAGCTCCAGAAAAAATCACCGTAGCTCTCTCTCTCTATCTCTCTCTCTCTCTCAAACCCGCGGATTTCAATCTCTTTGCTTGAAGATCCATTTCCAAAACTATTTTTGGGGATTGCTACTTGGTATGCGACTCCTCCATTGCTCCAATTATTTTTTGCTTTAGTGGTTTATATTTTGAATAATTAGCTACTCTTGGTGCTACTGTAGATGAGCTTGCATGTTAAGTAGTTTGATTGTGTCATATGGCCTCTATGCGCCCTTATGAGTAGTTTCTATCAATATTGTGAAGTTCTGTTGACAAAAAATTTGTGGACTAAAATTTTCAAATTTTTTATCTATACGAATAAGATGAGTTTCTTTAGGAAGTTTTCCTCCAAGAAAAATGCTAAACGAGTCATTGGGGAATCCTCGGACACTGATCTCAACACTCCGAGAAGAGCGGAGGTGCGGCCGTGCGAATGGACGCATATTCCCTTCATGGATGGGGCTAGTATCTGTCAAGAGTTCGCACAATTCGCTGCAAATGCTGGGCTGACTAACTTCATTTTTTTGACCATAAAAATAGTAAGGCAAAAGCCCTACTGTGTGTCATTTTTAATTATATGGAGAATAAAAATAAGTTACAATGGTTGTTGGGGGAGCAAGCAGAGTTGTAGAGTCTATAGAAATAAATGGAAATTACAATAATTATTCAGATGTTGTCTATCCAGGATGACATGCCATACTTGAGGCTGGGCTTGGCTCTCAACATGGTCATCTTGAAAGTTTTGATGAAATCAAATCTGCATGAAATTATATTGCATGGGATATCCTCAAAGATCCATCCATTTCTCTACTTCCATATACTCCAGCATCCCACAGTCATTATTTCCATGAAGAATGGAAGTTTATATCTCAGCTTGGCATCAATAATCATATCATGTATGCTCATGTCAGTGTTCCACTCAATACCAATATCCCACCAAAAACTTTGGTTGAAGGTGCATGAGAATAATAAATGAGTTCTGTCTTCCATCCCTTCATCATTGCATAAAACACATGATGTGGATTCAAGATGAAAGATTTTCATGGTAAGAAGGTCACATGTGTTTATTCTATCATTAAGCATTAACCAACAGAAGAACTTATGCCTAGGAAGGTAGCATGTTTTCCAGATCCACTTTTAGGGTCAGCAGTACCAGAGTGTCCCATGAGGAAATTATAAATCTTCTTAGTCATGTGTGTGTTGCTGCCTGACCGACTTCATTACAGCCGAGTGTGATCAATACCACCTCCTTACACATTTTTTGTGCAAAATTTCCATTTTCTGAGTAGGAATAATCCTCCCGAGGTGCAGTTTAATTTATATACTGAAACCTGTCAGATACCGCTTACTGACTTTTCTGATATATGCTTGATCCCTTCTGATGGGGATATAAGAGAGCCTAGACCTGCAGAGTTCGGGGACTTTTATCATACTCTATCCGTGGGAGATGAGAGAGGCGTATTGAGTGTCACTGCCACTAGTTTTCAGTTTCCTTCTATGCATTACTTTGCTCTATTCATCACTAAGTGTCTAACTGCTAGAGAGAAGGTAGGTGCACTCAGTGCTCCTGACTTCGCCATTTTATGCCGCGCACTACACAGTGACCACACATACAAGTTAGGGGCTATTATTGCACATTGTCTGCACCTTAACAGAAACAAGGGCAAAATTCATGGTGGTATTTATACTACTCACTTAGGTAGTCACTTTAACATTCAAAATATGCCAACATGATTATCCTTTGACCCGAGTCTATCTAGATCACCAGGCGATGGTGGCTCACCATTTTACTAATAATGCTGACTATCTTCATAATATTCTTTATAACCTGGTTTTCAGTGTGGATTCCCATGATGTTATCTCATTGCCTGCACCTGGTTTGTTTGATTCTATTGCCAGGAACGGATACATGATCATGCCTGAGGACATTGTTGCTTACTGGAACAACCAGGTAGCGGCTGAGGAGGAACCTCAGGTGTGGGACGCTTAGGTACCCGCACCACAACACTTCAACGTGGGACCGGATGGCTACTATGAGTGGTGATTACCAAGCCAGGCCAAAAGCCTAAGCTTGGGGGAGTATGCATTTCCACCGACATTATATTCATGTTCACACATTTCATTCCAATTGTCGGTGTCCATGCTTTTTCATTGTATTATCCATGCTAGATTTATTTTCTCGCTTTCTTCTTGTGTGTTTGAAAAACTTTGAGAAAATCCAAAAAAATGTTTCTTGCTTCTTTTTAGTTTTTCTTTCTAGTTTACTTAATTGTAGTGTCAAAAAAAAACCTAAAAAGATTTCTTGATTCTTCTTTTTTCTTGTTGGGAGCTTTCCCGTTTAAATAGTTTTTCTTGTTTTTGTTTTTCCTTTTTCTTTAATTTTCTTTCTTTAAGAAAAACTAAAAACTCCAAAAATATTTCAGTGTGTTTCTCTTTTGAGTCATACCATGGAGAAGACCACGATGAAAATGTTGAGTGGCTCTCATATGCATTGCCGTTGATGTAGCAAAGAGCCCAAATTACCTTATTTTCTCCTTTTGAATAAAATGTTTGCAGATTCCAGCTTTGTCCACGACACTCTTGCACTATTGTCATTTTCATATCATTCGGTCATGCAAGTGAAATGCTATAATGACGATATTTGATGAAGTGACTATGCGATGTCTACTATGCAACTTTATTCTTGTAGACTCATGTTGGGCCTCCAAGCACATAGTTTTGTAGGACAGTAGCAATTTTCCCTTAAGTGGATGACCTAAGGTTTACCAATCCGTGGGAGGAATAGGATGAAGATGGTCTTTATCAAACAATCTTCGAACCAAATAACAAAGAATCTCTTGTGTCCCCAACACACCAAATACAATGGTAATTTTTATAAGTGCACTAGTTCGGCGAAGAGATGGTGATACAAGTGTTATATGGACAGTAGATATTGGTTTTTGTAATAAGAACAATAAAAAACAGCAAGGTAGCAATTAACAAAATGGAGCAAAAATGGCATTGCAATGCTTGCAAATGAGCCCTAGGGTCCGTACTTTCGCTAGTGCAGTCTCTCAACAATGCTAATCTAATTGGATCATATAACTAGCCCTCACGTGCGATGAAGAATCACTCCAAAGTTCCTATCTAGCAGAGAACATAAGAAGAAATTGTTTGTAGCTATTCTTTCTGGTCGATCTATGCAAGAGTTTGTACTAAAATAACACCAAGTTATTCTTTCTGATCGATCTATCAAGAGTTCGTACTAAAATAACAACAAGTTATTCTTTCTGATCGATCTATCAAGAGTTCGTACTAAAATAACAACAAGTTATTCTTTCCGATCGATCTATCAAGAGTTCATAATAAATTAACACCAAAGCAAATTCAGATTCATAATACTCAATCCGACACAAAGAACCTCAAAGAGTGCCCCAAGATTTCTACCAGAGAAACAAAGACGAGAACATCAACCCCTATGCATAGATTACCCCAATGTCACCTGAGGAATCCGCCAGTTGAGTGCCAAAATACATATCAAGTGAATCAATATAATACCCCATTGTCACCATGGATATTTATATGCAAGACATATATCGAGTGTTCTCAAATCCATAAAAGTATTCAATCCGATAAGAACGAAATCTCAAAGGGAAAACACAATTCACAATAAGATATAGAGGGGAAAACACCATATGATCCAACTATATTAACAAAGCCCGCGATACATCAAGATCGTGACATCTCAAGAACACGATTGAGAGAGAGAGAGAGAGAGATTATACATATAGCTACTTGTACAAACCCTCAACCCCGAGGGTGGACTACTCCCTCCTCATCATGGTGGCCGCCGGGATTATGAAGATCACCACCGGTGATGATTTCCCCCTTCGGCAGGGTGCCAGAACAGGGACTAGATTGGTTTTTCATGGCTACAGAGGCTTGCGGCAGCGAAACTTCTGATCTAGGGTTATTTCTGGGGGTTTCTGTATTTATAGGATTTTTTGGCGTTGGTTTCACGCTAAGATGGGCCTCGATGTGAGCCCTACCCACCATGCCTTGGGTTGGGCTCCAGGCGCGCCCTGGTGGGTTGTGCCCTCCTCGTGGCTCTTCTGGCCCTCCCACGAAGCTTCGGGGGTCTCTTTGTTTCAAAACAAACCAATAAAAAGTTTCAGCTCATTAGGAGAACTTTCATTTCTGCACAAAAAACAACACCATGGTAGTTCTGCTGAAAACAATGCTAGTCCGGGTTAGTTCCATGCAAATCATACCAAAACCATATAAAATTGTTGTAAATATGGCATGGATACTTCATAAATTATAGATACGTTGGAGACATATCAACATCCCCGCTTAATTCCTACTCGTTCTCGAGTAGGTAAATGTTAAAAGAAATAATTTATGAAGTGTGAATGCTAGCGTAGTGCATAAGTTTGATTAATGACAATTTCAATCACTTTTCCTAGCATTATAACATCAATTCTTTCTCATAAAACTTCTCATGTTAAAGTAGCAACCAATTCACATGTTATGGTTCAAACAAAGAATTCTCTTGAAACTTAACAACCTATTCTCAGTCACCAAGCATTTGCAATTCAACTTATTCAACAAAGTCTAAGTAAGAGCTCCACATACTCAATCATCATACAGTCTTCCATGATTGCTAGTGCTCAAAGCATATTCTTAGAATAAATGGCATCCATCAAACACAGAGAAAGAGAGGGGCTTAATGTTTCGCCTCCCAACTCATTTATCATAGAGATAATTGTCAACAACAATAATTCATGATCAAATATATTTGACTGGTCATATGTGCCTATATCTTCCTCCACCACATGATGCTTGCCAACTAGAGAATAATTGAGGTTTAAATGATAATGCATTCTATTAACTCTTGCATAAAAGTAAATACTGAAAATTAAGAGATAGGCCCTTTGTAGAGGAAAGCACATGTTGTCATGCGCTTTTTATTTTTGGATGCCCAAACTCTTAATGCAAATGAACGTCATGTTATATTGCCCCTTATGATAGCAACCTTTATTATGCAGTCCATCGCTTTTATTACTTTGCCATCACAAGTTCGTACAACGCTCAATTTTCCCTTACAATAAAAGTTTGAACATATTTAGGAGTAATTTTTGTTGCTTTATGCACCGATGAAACCTTACTTGAAGGATCTTATTCAATCCATAGGTAGGTATGGTGGACACTCATGGAAAGAAACTGGGTTTAAGGGTTTTTGGATGCACAAGTAGTATCTCTACTTAGTACGAGTTTTTGGCTAGCAAAAGATCCTAGGCAAACACCACATGTTGGAGGATCCATGACAATATAACTTCTATGCAACATAACCATAAATCATTACGTTGTCTTCCTTTTCCAACTTCAACTAATTTGCTCAAGTTTGAAAATTATTAATGGATATTCACCATAGAAGATGTCCAATATAATATATTTGTATGTGAAAGTTCTCTTCCTTATACTAATCATTCATGAATTACTTGTATGACCAATATTGTGATTGTAAAGGTTCACAAGATTTCACTTTCTGAAACTAGTGTGAAGCTACTACTAGTCATGATATGAACATATAATTTCAACTTCATGATATTCAATTCATTCAACAATTTACTCATAGGATATAAGTGAAGCACAAGTGTAAATGACAAACTACTCCAAGAAGATATAAGTGAAGATCAAGCGAGTAGTTAAGTAATGGGTAGCTATTTGAGGACTCTCTCTTATTTAAAAACTTTCAAATCTAAGTATTTTATTAAAAAATCAAGCAGAAGAAAACAAAATGACATTCCAAGAATAGTACAACTCATGTGAAGAAGCAAAAACTTAGGCTCAACCGATACTAATCGATAATTGTTGAAGCAGAAAGGTGGGATGCCTACCAGGGCATCACCAAGCTTAGATGCTTCAGACTTGTTGAAATATTAATCTGAGATGCCTTGGACATCCCCAAGGTTGAGCTTTTGTGTCTCCTTAATTCCTTTTATATCACGGATTCCCTAAATCTTAAAAACTTCATCCACATAAAACTCAACAAGAACTCGTGAGATAAGTTAGTATAAATCAATGCAATAACCTTATCATTCTCTACTGTAACAAATCACTAAAATTATAATTTAACATTGCATACTAAATGCCTTTGCATATTTAATACTCCTATCCTCAAATAGAATCATTAAACAAGGAAACATATGCAAACAATGCAGACATAACAACAATCTGTCAAAAAAGGACAGTCTTTAAAGAATGCAAGAAGATTCATACTTCCCTAAATTTAAAAATTCTGAAAAGTTACCAAAATGTAGAAAATTTATCATTTCTTACTGCGCAAAAAGTTTCAACATTTTATCACATTTTGACTTTTCTACAGAATTCATGCACTAGCATGTAACTTTCTGTCTTCAAACAACCACATGTAGACTTGCAAAATAAGCATGGCAAAGGCTATACTTGACATTTTTATTGAAGTAAAAGATAAAAACATATTATAAATAACAGCGAGCAAATCCTAACATAATAAAATGATGCTCCAAGCAAAACTCTTATAATGTGATGAATCAAAATATAGCTCCAAGTGAGGTTATGGATAATGTTGAAGACGAAAGAGGGAATGCCTTCCGGGGCATCCCCAAGCTTAGATGCTTGGATCTTCCTTGAATATTACCTTGGGGTGCCTTGGGCATCCCGAAGCTTAGGGTATTGTCACTCCTTATTCTCCTCATATCGATATCTCACCCAAAACTGGAAAACTTCACTCACACAAAAACTTAACGGAACTTCGCGAGATGCGTTAGTATGATAAAGAGCAAATCTTTCACTTTGGTACTGTCAAAGACAAGATTCATAATTGTTCTCACATAATTCCTACTGTGACTTATCATTTCTACAATTTATATTGACCAATATAAGCCATAGAAACTAGAAAACAAGCAAACTATGCATTGAAAACAGAATCTGTCAAAAAATGAACAATCTGTAGTAATCTGAAATCTAACCATACTTCTGCAACTCCACAAATTACGAAAAAATAGGAAGATGTAGGTAATTTGTATATATATCTTGTCTAAAAAATTCAGAAGCTTTCGTCACTTCTGTGATTTTTTAAAATTGTTTTAGTCGACGCAAAAGTTTCTGTTTTCCAACAAGATCAAATCAACTATCACCAAACATAATCCCAAAGGCTTTACTTGGCACTTTATTGAGACAAAGGCTATAAAACATGATTACTACAGTATAATAATCATGTGATATCACAAAAACAATAGGTAACATGTTGGGCTGTCTCCCAACAAGATATTTTCTTTAATGCATTTTTAGCTAGGCATGCAGATTTCAATGATGCTTTTGTAAAAGATAAGAATTGAAACATGAAATAGAGCATCATGAATCACATGGAAAGCACATTTAAGGCTAACCCACTTCCTATGCATAGGGATTTTGTTTGCAAACAACTTATGGGAGCAAGAATCAACTAGCATAGGAAGGCACATCAAGCAAAACTTCAAGATTTTCAACACACAGAGGGGAAGCTTGATATTATTGAGATATGTAGAAGCATATGTTCCTCCCACATAGTAATTTTCAGTAGCATCATGGATGAATTCAATAATATAGCTATCACATAAAGCATTCTTTTCATGATCCACAAGCATACAAATTTTATTAGTCTCCACATAAGCAAATTTATTCTCATGAATAGTAGTGAGAGCAAACTCAACAAAATAGCTATCATGGGATGGAAAATTAAAATCACGATGACAAGTTTCATGGTTATCATTATTCTTTATAGCATACATGTCATCACCATAATCTTCCTAGATAGCAACTTTATTGTCATAATCAATTGATACCTCTTCCAAAATAGTGGAGTCATCACTAAATAAAGTCATGACTGTTGGGAAACGTAGCATGCAATTTCAAAAAAATTCCTACGCTCACGCAAGATCTATCTAGGAGATGCATAGCAACGAGAGGGGGAGAGTGTGTCCACGTACCCTCATAGACCGAAAGCGGAAGCGTTGACTTAATGCAGTCTATGTAGTCGAACATCTTCTCGAATCAACCGATCAAGTACTGAACGTACGGCACCTCCGAGTTCTGCACACGTTCAGCTCGATGACGTCCCTCGAACTCTTGATCCAGCAGAGTGTCGATGGAGTCGATGAGTTCCGTCAGCACAACCACGTGGTTTCGGTGTTGGTGATGTGATCCGCATAGGGCTTCGCCTAAGCACTACGATGATACTAAGGAGGAGTAAACGGTGGAGGGGGGCACCGCACACAGCTAGGACAATTGTTGTGCCTTTGGGGTGCCCCCACCCCCGTATATAAAGGAGGACAGGAGGAGGCCGGCCACCAAGGGGGCCTGCCAAGGGGGGGGGAGTCCTACTAGGTCTCCACTCGTATTAGGATTCAGCCCCCCTCTTTTTTCCTTCTACTGGAGGGGGAAAGGGGGAAGGAGAGGGAGAGGGAAAAGGAAAGGGGGGCGCCACCCCCTTCCCTAGTCCAATTCAGCCTCCTCCCTTGTGGGGGGCGCACCAGCCCCTTGTGGGCTGGTTAGCCTCCCTCCTATGGCCCATATGGCCCATATCTTCCACCTGGTGGTTCCGGTAATCCCTCCGGTACTCCGTTATGTACCCGATACACTCTGGAACCCTTCCGGTGTCCGAATACTACCTTCCAATATATCGATATTTACCTCTCAACCATTTTGAGACTCCTCGTCATGTACGTGATCTCATCCTGGACTTCGAACAACCTTCGCTCACCAAAACACATAACTCATATAATACATATCATCATCGAACGGTAACCGTGCGGACCCTACGGGTTCGAGAACTATGTAGACATGACCGAGACACCTCTATGGTTAATAACCAATAGCAGAACCTGGATGCTCACATTGGTTCCCACATATTCTACGAAGATCTTTATCGGTCGAACTGCAATGTCAACATACATTATTCCTTTGTCATCGGTATGTTACTTGCCTGAGACTCGATCGTCGGTATCTTCATACCTAGTTCAACCTCTTTATCGGCAAGTCTCTTTACTCGTTCCGTAATGCATCATCCCACAACTAACTCATTAGTCACATTGCTTGCAAGTTTTCATATGATGTGCATTACTGAGAGGGCCCAGAGATACCTCTCTGATACTCTGAGTGACTTATCCTAATCTCGATCTATGCCAACCCAACAAACACCTTCGGAAATACCTGCAGAGCATTTTTATAACCACCTAGTTATGTTGTGACATTTGATAGAACACAAGGCATTCCTCCAGTGTCCGGGAGTTGCATAATCTCATAGTTGGAGGAATATATATATGAGATGAAGAAAACAGTTGCAATAAAACTGAACAATCATTATGCTAAGCTAACGGATGGGTCTTGTCCATCACATCATTCTCCTAATGATGTGATTCCATTCATCAAATGTAAACACATGTCCATGGTTAGGAAACTTAACCATCTTTGATCAACGAGCTAGTCTAGTAGAGGCATACTAGGGACACAGTGTTTTGTCTATGTATTCACACATGTATCAAGTTTCCGGTTAATACAATTCTAGCATGAATAATAAACATTTATCATGATATAAGGAAATATAAAATAACAACTTTATTATTGCCTCTAGGGCATATTTCCTTTAGTCTCCCACTTGCACTAGAGTCAATAATCTAGTTCACATCGCCATGTGATTTAACATCAATAGTTCACATCTGTATGTGATTAACACCCATAGTTCACATCGCCATGTGACCAACAACCAAAGGGTTTACTAGAGTCAATAATCTAGTTCACATCGCTATGTGTTTAACACCCAAAGAGTACTAAGGTGTGATCATGTTTTGCTTTATGAGAGAAGTTTAGTCAACGCGTTTACCATTCAGAGTCGTATGTATTTTGCAAATTTTCTATGTCTACAATGCTCTGCATGGAGCTACTCTAGATAATTGCTCCCACTTTCAGTATGTATCCAGATTGAGACTTAGAGTCATCCGGATCGGTGTAAAAGCTTGCATTGACATAACTCTTTATCACCTCCATAACCGAAAAATATTTCCTTAGTCCTCTTAGGTAACTAAGGATAACTTTGACCGCTATCCAGTGATCCACTCCTGGATCACCATCGTACCCCCTTGCCAAACTCATGATAAGGTACACAATAGGTCTGGTACACAACATAACAAACTTTATAGAACCCATGTCTGAGGCATAGGGAATGACTTCCATTCTCTTTCTGTTTTCTATTGTGGTCGGGTTTTGTCTCAGTCAACTTTACACCTTGCAACACAAGCAAGAACTCCTTCTTTGACTGTTCCATTTTGAACTACAAAATCTTGTCAAGGTATGTACTTGTTGAAATTTTTTGTCAAGCGTCTTGATCTATCTCTATAGATCTTGATATGCCCAATATGTAAGCAGCTTCACCGAGGTCTTTCTTTGAAAATCTCCTTCCAAACTCTCCTTTATGGTTTCCAGAAAATTCTACATCATTTCTAATCAACAATATGTCATTCACATATACTTATCAGAAAGGCTGTAGTGCTCCCACTCACTTTCTTGAAAATACAGGCTTCACCGCAAGTATGTATAAAACTATATGCTTTGATCAACTCATCAAAGTGTATATTCCAACTCCGAGATGCTTGCACCAGTCAATAGATGGATCGCTAGATCTTGCACACTTTGTTAGCACCTTTACGATCGACAAAACCTTCTGGTTGCATCATATACAACTCTCCTTAGAGATATCCATTTAAGGAATGCAGTTTTGACATCCATTTGCTATATTTCATAAAATATGGCAATTTCTAACATGATTCAGACGGACTTAAGCATCGCTACGGTTGAGAAGATCTCAGTGTAGTAAACACCTTGAACTTGTCGAAAACCTTTTTGCGACTAGTCGAGCTTTGTAGATAGTAGCACTACAATTAGCGTCTGTCTTCCTCTTGAAGATCCATTTATTCTCAATGGCTTGCCGATCATCGGTCAAGTCCACCAAAGTCCACACTTTGTTCTCATACATGGATCCTATCTCAGATTTCATGACCTCAAGCCATATGTCGGAATCTGGGCTCATCATAGCTTCTTCATAGTTCTTAGGTTCGTCATGGTCAAGTAACATGATTTTAGAACAGGATTACCATACCACTCTGGTGCGGATCGTGCTCTGGTTGACCTACGAGGTTCTATAGCAACTTGACCTGAAGTTTCATGATCATTATCATTAGCTTCCTCTCTAGTTGGTGTAGGCATCACGGGAAAGGATTTCTCAGATGAGCTACTTTCCAAATTGAGAGAAGGTACAATTACCTCATCAAGTTCTACTTTCCTCCCATTCACTTCTTTCAAGAGAAACTCCTTCTCTAGAAATGTTCCATTCTTGGCAACAAAGATCTCGCCTTCGGATCTGTGGTAGAAGGTGTACCCAATTGTTTCCTTAGGGTATCCTATGAAGACACACTTCTCCGATTTGGGTTCGAGCTTATCAGGCTAAAGCATTTTTACATAAGCATTGCATCCCCAAACTTTAAGAAACGACAGCTTAGGTTTATTGCCAAACCACAGCTCATACGGTGTCGTCTCAACGAAATTTTTCGGTGCCCTGTTTAAACTGAATGCAGCTATCTCTAATGGATAACCCCAAAACGATAGTGGTAAATCGGTAAGAGACATCATAGATCACACCATATCTAATAAAGTACGGTTACGATGTTCGGACACACCATTACGCTGTGGTGTTCCAGGTGGCGTGAGCTATGAAACTATTCCAGATTGTTCTAAATGAAGGCCAAACTCGTAACTCAAATATTCCTCCATGATTAGATCATAGAAACTTTATTTTCTTGTTACGATGATTACCCACTTCACTCTGAAATTCTTTGAACTTTTCAAATGTTTCAGACCTATGTTTCATTAAGTAGATATACCCATATCTGCTTAAATCATTTGTGAAGGTCAGAAAACAATACCCACCACGAGCCTCAACACTCATCGGACCGCATACATTGTGTCGGGGGGATGAACCCCGGGCAGGCAACGAAACACATATCCTTTTAAAAAACAACAGGGCCAACATCGCCCCTCAAGCCGGCACGTGCTTGGCCGGGTCGCTCGACCTGGCCAAACCCTGCAACCTGGCTAAACTCTCCGACCCGGCAAGGCACATCGACTCGGCCTCAACAAGTAGTACAAGATGGCCAAACCCGGCACAACCAAGGCTTCCTCAACAAGCCAGCTCCACCCATGGCATGCTCCGCAATCCAGCCACGGGTCAGCTCCCGTCCCATCCAGGCCATACGATGTTACAAGTCTTCAGCCACCGATGACCAAGGCGACATTACCCCGCCCATGCCTCTGGTCACCCGGGGCGTGGCAACAGTGCCCCTCACCTACCAGTTGACTAGGGCCGGCGTGGCTACAGTACCCCCGCCATCACCGCTGACGACAGCAAGCGGCGACCTGACGGAGCACCACTGTACGCGACTTGACTCAGCCACGCCCTGACGATCGACAAGACAGCGCACAGTCCCCCTAGGCACGCAGGGCCCGCACCTAGGGGAACCCGGCGAACCACAGGCCCCCAGCGGGTCCCAGCCCGGGTCCCCAGACGCCTACAACCCGGACCCACCAACTTGTAACAATACCATTGTACCCCTGGAGGGTTGGCCTATAAAACCCCCCAGGAGCCCACGCATATACGGGAGAGACATGTAGAGAAGCAAGAGAGGAACTAGCCACCAAAACAGTAACATCGACTCGAGGAGAAGGAGCAGCCTAAGCCTTGGCCAGCCCTCCTTCCTCCTCCATACAGCTCTAGGAGCAACATTGTACTGTCAAACAGCAAAACCACACTCGGCAGGACTAGAAGTGTTATCTCTCTGGAGAGCCCCGAACCTGGGTATGTCTTGCGTCCCGTGCTCGCTCATACCAACCCCGCCTCTAGAGCCCACCAGTGACCTCGAGCCTCCTCCTCTCTTTAGCCATCCCATGGCATCTACCGTGCGCCCACCATGACAGTTGGTGCCCACCGTGGGGCAGCTCGAAGAGCTGGCCGGGAGCATGCTTCAGACGGGGCTACTCCGACGAGTCCGTCACGCTAGCGGACGACGTCGTCGGCACACTCGCCGCCTCCTTCTCCGTGCTGCGCATCTCGGATGTGCTCACGGCCGACGAGTACCCCAGCGAGGTACTCAGCTACTCTGACTCCCCCACTCCCTCGGTGGTGGCATTTCCGTCGGGGCAATGGACATCCATGTGGAGGTTTTCGTCATCGGCGATGGTGCCTCCTCCTTGTCGAGCAAGACCAGGAAGGATGCCAAAGCAACGACCGCAGCGGAACGGACCGAACCATCCGATCGGTTGCGCACCGCAATGCAGAGACTCCGCATCCCCATCGGCACCTACATCGATGCCACCAACAACGCTGAGGCCCGGACCCAGCTCGAGGAAAGGCGCCAGCATATGCTCGACATGTCCGAGACGCTCGCCGCCACCCAGCGTCGCTTGGATTCCGCTCATCTGGAGCGCAACACCGCCTACGGATTCACGCCCGCTGCGGCCGAACCGAGCCGGGTCGCCGACGTGCGTGCCCAGGGAGGAGCGACCGGCTGGGCCCTCGGCGCCGCCCCAACCGTCTATGAGACCCCAGCAAAGAACATGCGCGCTGCCCAGGCAGCCGCAGTCGACCTGGACCGGCTCACGGGCGAGGAACTGAGGGAGCGTGTCGGGCGGATGCGCGAACTCCTCAACGCGGCCAACGCCCAGCAGGACCGCCTCAACCAGGTCGCCAAGCCGGCGGGGTCTGGCTCCGCCCGCATCGGCGGACCCGGCGACACAGCTTCCTCGCCACCCGGTGAGGCGCACTCCGGCCGAGCCCGGACTCGGCGCGACCCGGCCACAACGGCCGCCGGCGGCTTGGGCGACGAGCCCACCCCGGAGACCCAGCATGGACCCGGCCAGCATGGCCGGCGTCCGACTCCAACCGACCCGGCCCCCCATGGCCTGTTTGCCATTCCCCGCGCGCCATCAACGACGGCGACGCTCGCCACCGCCTTGACCAGCTCGCTCACTCCCTGGAGGTGGAGGAAAGCGGTGCTATCGGGCTGGTGTGCTTTGGTCCACGCATCTGGGAGGAGCCCTTTCGCAAAGGGTTCATGCTCCCCCGTGACACCCCCAAGTACAATGGGACCGTGAAGCCAGAAGACTGGCTCACCGACTACACCACCGCCATTGGTATCACCGGTGCCAATCGCCGGCTCGCCGTGCACTACGCACCGCTCATGCTATAGGGGTCGGCCCACACCTGGTTGAACAGTCTGCTAATGGGCAGCGTCAACACATGGGTCGACTTCGAGCAGGCCTTCGTCCGCAACTTCACGGGGACCTACAAGCGACCCGGCCGCCCTAGCCAGCTTGCCGTGTGCGTGCAAGGGCCTACGGAGACCAGTCACGAGTACCTCACACGCTGGACCAAGCTCCGGAACAGTTGCGAGGGCATCCATGAAGTCCAAGCAATCAAGTACTTCGTCAACGGGTGTCGAGACGGCACTCTCCTCAAGCACAAGCTCTTGCGCTCCGAGCCGGCCACCATGGCCGCGCTCATGGTAACGGCGGACAAGTACGCTAACACCGACTCCGCCATGAAGATGTAGGTGGCGCTGGAGGAAGCCGGCAAGGCGAAGCCGGTTCCCCCTCTGAAGCCGGCCGGCGAAAGCAGCCAGCAGCAGCATCACCAGAACAACAAGCGCAAGGCCGACCAACCGGCGCAGTGCTACAACAACCGGCTCGTCGCGGCCATCGAGGCCGCGGCGGACCCGGCGGCCAAGCGCCGGCAGATCGGCAAGACGGTGTGGCAACCTGCCATGAGCTTCGAAGAGATGCTCGACGCCCCTGCAAGCACCACAGCGGCGCGAGACCGTCCACGCACATGCTTCGACAGTGTGCCATCACAAAGCGCATTATGAGGGGCGACGTCCCGCCTCGTCCAGCTCCGGCTCCAGGCGCGGGGCTGCCACCTCCGCCTCCACCGCCACCTCCGGTTGGCGGCACGATGCGCGATGACGCCTACCCGGACCAGAACGCGGCCTATGTTGTCTTCACCAGCCTCGGCGACGACAAGTGTAGCGAGCGCCTTCTTCGGCAGGAGGTGAACACCGTCGTCCTGACCAAGCCAGAGTTCATGCACTGGTCGGACCGCCCGGTCACCTGGACCTGGGAGGATCACCCAATAGTCAGGCCGAACCTGGGTGGTTACGCCCTCGTCCTCATCCCTACCATCGTCGCGCGGCGCACATGCAAGTTCTCCCGAGTCCTCATCAACGGCGGCAGCAGCATCAACATCCTCTACCACGACACAATGTCCAAACTCGGCCTCAAGGCCGAGGACCTGGAGCCAACCCGGAACATCTTCCACGGCATCGTGCCCGGCCTCTCCTGCTCGCCCATTGGCCGGGTCTGGCTCGACGTCCTGTTCGGTGACAGCAGCCAGTTCGGGCGCGAACCAATCTAGTTCGAGGTGGTGGACCTGTCCAGCGCATACCACGCATTGCTTGGCCGACCCGCGCTTGCCAAATTCATGGCAGTCCCCCATTACGCGTATCTGAAGATGAAGATGCCAGGTCCCAAGGGCCTCATCACCATTACCGGCGACTATCGCAAGTCCCTGGAGTGCACCTGGGACGGCGCCAAGCTGGCCGAGTCGCTGGTCATTGCCGAGGAGTGGCGCCAGCTTGACCGGATCATCGCCATGGCAAGCGTGGCCTCGGCCGCGTCGATCCCAACCAAGGACCCGACTGACGAGGCTGCCTTCAAGCCCTCCAAGGAAACCAAGAAAGTAAAGCTGAACCCGTAGGATCCCAGCTATAGCAAGTACGTTGTCGCAGGCGCCCGCCTCGACAACAAATAGGAAGGCGAGCTGGTCGACTTCTCCGTGAGAATCTGGATATCTTTGCATGGACTCTCAAGGACATGCCAGGTATCCCGAGGAAGTACACCGAGAACAAACTCCATGTCCGCAAGGATGCCAAGCCTATCCGTCAACCCCTGCGACGTTTCTCCGAAGAGAAGAGAAGAACCATTCGCGAAGAGGTCGCCAAGCTTTTGGCAGCCGGCTTCATCATGGAAGTGTTTCACCCCGAGTGGCTGGCCAACTCAGTCCTCGTCCTAAAGAAGAACAAGACCTGGCGCATGTGTATCGACTACACCAGCCTCAACAAGGCCTATCCCAAGGATCCATTCGCTCTCCCGCAGATCGACCAAGTCATCGACTCGACCGCCGGATGCGAGCTCCTATACTTTCTGGACGCTTGCTCCGGCTACCACCAGATCAAGCTGGACCCGGCCGACGTCCTTCATCACGCCCTTTGGGGTGTATTGCTACATCACCATGTCGTTCGGCTTGAAGAACGCCGGCGCCACCTTCCAATGTTGCATGTAGAAATGCCTGTTGCCGCAGCTCGGCGGCAATATCCATGTTTATGTGGACGACATCGTGGTAAAGACCAAGCAGCACCTCATGCTCCTCGACAACTAGAAGGAAACATTCGCCAACCTCCGCGAATACAAGGTCAAGCTTAACCCGGAAAAATGCATTTTCGGCATCCCGGTCGGAAAGCTACTCGGCTTCCTCGTCTTGGAGCGCGACATTGAGGCGAACCCGGAGAAGATCAAGGCCATCGAGCGCATGCGCAAGCCGGCTCGGCTGCGTGATGTCCAGAAGTTCACCAGATGCTTGGCCTCGGTCAGCCGGTTTCTAAGACGGATGGGCGAGAGGGTGCTACCCCTGTACCAGCTGATGAAGAAGACGAAGTTGTTCGAATGGAACGACCAGGCAGACGAGGGCTTCCAGGACCTCAAGCGCATGCTCTCCACCGCACCAGTCCTGGCCGTGCTGACCGACAAGGAGCCGCTATTGCTCTACATAGACGCGACCTCGCGGGCGGTCAGCACAGTGCTGGTGGTCGAGCGACCGGAGAAGGGCAGGATCCAAGCCGTCCAACGCCCGGTCTACTACCTGAGCGAAGTGCTCTCCAACTCCAAGCAGAACTACCTGCACTACCAGAAGATGTGTTACGGCGTGTATTTTACCACCAAGAAGCTGAAGCAGTACTTCCAAGATCACGTCATCACCGTGGTCAGCATGGCTCCTATCGAGGAAATCATCGGGTGCCGGGATGCCTCTGGCCGGGTCATCAAGTGGGCGCTCCAGCTGGCCGGCCACACCATCCTCTACGAGCCCCGCACCACGATCAAGTCTCAGGCCCTGGCCGACTTCCTCGTCGACTGGACCGAGACACAATACCTACCACCACCTCTCGACTCAACGCATTGGTGCATGCATTTTGACGGGTCCAACATGCGACTCGGCCTAGGGGCCGGCATCATGCTGTCGTCCCCAAAGGGCGAACGACTCTGCTACGCACTCCAAATCCACTTCGCCGCCTCCAACAACGTCGCCGAGTACGGAGCCCTTGTGCACGGCCTCAGGCTTGCCAAGGAACTCTGCATCCGGCGCATCCTGTGCTACGGCGACTCGGACCTAGTGGTGCAGCAGTGCTTCAGCGAGTGGGACGCCCGCGACTCCAACATGGCAAGCTACCGCTTCCTCGTCCAAAAGCTGTCCGGGTCCTTCGAGGGCTGCGAGTTCCTCCATGTCCCGCGTGCGGAGAACGAAGCAGCCGCACGCTCGCCAAGATCTCCTCGTCCCGACAGTCCATCCCGTCTAGCGTCTCCCTCGAGCATCTGCACAAGCCGTCCATCAAGCCATCGTCGGACTCCGAGACCATCCACGTTCCAGATAACCCGACGCATCTCAACCCGGCCCGAGGACTGCCGAACCTGGCCCGAGGGCTGCTCAGCTTGACTCGGTAGCCATCGCCCCCAACCTGGCCGTCGCCATCCCCAACCCGGGGGCTGCTCAACCCGGCTCGGGGCTGCCGACTCGGAACCCGCCCTGGTGGCCGTCTTCACCATGGTAACGGCTCCGTCTTGGGTCCTCCCAACACCAGAATTCCAAGAAAATGGGGTTCTCCCCATGGACGAGACCGAAGCCCGGCAAGTGCAACGCCGGGCGTCCACCTACAGCATCATCAACAACGAGCTCGTCAAGCGCAGCACCACCGGCCTGTTCCAGCGCTGCATCGAGCAGGAGTAGGGCATCGACATCCTCCTTGACATACACCAGGGAAAATGTGGGCACCACACCGCGTCGCGATCCCTGGTGGCCAAGGCGTTCCGCCATGGTTTCTACTGGCCCACTGCCCTCCAAGACGCCGAGTCGCTTGTTCTCAAGTGTGAGGGATGCCAGCGCTTCGGCAAGCGCTGCCACCAGCCGACGTCAGCACTCCGCACCATTCCGACCGCCTGGCCCTTCGCGGTCTTGGGACTCGACATGGTGGGACCTTTCAGAACCGCTTGAGGCGGCATGACGCACCTGCTGGTGGCGGTGGACAAGTTCACCAAGTGGATCGAAGCACGGCCAATCCAGAAACTGGACGGGCCAACATCCGTCCGGTTCATCAAGGACATATCAGTTCGCTACGGCATGTCGAACAACATCATCATGGACAACGGCACCAACTTTGCCAAGGGCGCGCTTTAAGAATACTGCTCCGTCTTCGGCATCCGCCTCGACCTGGCCTTAGTTGCACATCCGCAGTCCAACGGACAGGTCGAGCGGGCCAATGGACTCGTCGAGCCACTCATCCGCTCACCCGGCAGTTGGCTCGACGAGTAGCCGGCCGTTCTCTGGAGTCTCCGCACCACGCCAAATCGGTCGACCGTGTTCACCCCGTTCTTCCTTGTCTATGGAGCCGAAGCCATCATCCCGACCGACGTCGAGTTTGACTCGCTGCGGGTCGTGATGTACACCGAAGCCGAAGCCAAAGAAGCCCGTGAAGACGGTGTCGACCTACTCAAAGAAGCCCGCCTCCTGGCGCTTAGCCGCTCAGCCATCTACTAGCAAGGCCTGAGGCACTACCACAACAAGAAGATCAAGCCCCTCATGATCCGCGAGGGCGACCTCGTCCTCTGACACGTCCAAGAGCAAGCCAGCCAGCACAAGCTATCCCCCCCATGGGAGGGCCCATTCATCGTGAGCAGGGCCTTGCGCGATCGCACCGCCTACTACCTCATCGATGCACGCAAGTCAAAGAAGCGCAAGAGAGACACCGCTGGCGAAGAAACGACCCGACCGTGGAATGCGAAACTCCTCCGCCCATTTTACAGTTAGCCGCACGAATGTATGTATCGTCTCCTTTTGTAAACGCATGAAACTATGGGGTCCCTGAATGAGACTCGAGGGTTGGCTTTTGTCGACCAACTTATGGTGTCCCTACCTTTTTGCATCACTATGCTCTTGAACCCGGCCACCGGTCCGACCCGCTCGACCCGCAAGCTTGGGGGCTGGCCGGCTCGACCGCCACCCTGCCGCTTAACTTGGTTATTCTTGATGCGCTAAGGATGCCGCGGTCCCCCACCTCACCCTAGGCCACAGGTTCGGCTTCGGCTGTCGGCTGGGAAGCACAACGGGCCACAGCTCCTTCACAATTCAAACACCATGTCAAAGGCTGCTGGGTCGACCAACCCGGCTCGCCGCTCAGAAAATAAAAATAAACAGCCACACGACCGGCTGCTTGCCAACCGGCTCCGCGGGTTGCCACCAGCCGGCCCAGTGGGTGTTTCGCTCGCGCTCAACATTTTGAAGAACCCAAGTCCTGCGCACTCCTCTTGAAGAACCGAACTCCTTGTCATGGACCGGAGTCT
>NC_041387.1:582725189-582736389 GCF_002162155.2 Triticum dicoccoides
AAAAAGCGAAAGTAGAAACGTTCATGACGTATACACATAAATATTTAAAAGGCCCACGGCCCGAGTTCATTACACCCAGTGGGTGGGTGGACCTGCTACCTAACAAACATTGCTAAGATATCTCAGGCATCTCCAGTGCCGCGTCGCGACATCAACGGCTCTCCCCTGGCAGACTCCGGGTCCACTGAAGCACCAGTGTCCTCCTCGGCGCCCCCGTCGCGGTAGACGCCCGTCTTCTCGGAGCTCCCCTTCGGATCGTGAAGAAGCAGGCCGTAGTCGTCACCGGTCACAACCCCGCCGTCCTCCACCCGCTCGGGGTGGAACTCATCGTGGAAGGCGAACTCGACGATTTAGCTGGCTCGGGAGGCGATCCGGCCGGTTTGCTCCTGCAACAGCTACTCCGAGCCGGCCCGCTGGCCCATCAGCGCGTCCAGCTGCAGGTCTGGATGCCAAGACAGCGCGAATCGAAGCGCCATATCAGCACCGGCATGAGCGGAGGAGACACACCAGTCATGAAGCCAGTCCGGCCCCATCTCCGGCCAGCGCGCCAGGTGCGTGAAGTTGCTTGGCTCGACGGAGTCCGGCCAAAGGGTCGTCATCATCGCGGTGCCGGCCTGGGACAGCCGTCCCATATGCTCTCCCAAGACCCGCAGGCGGGCCTCGGCGGCGGTGATGATTTTCGGAAAGGTCCATGCCACCCGCGGGTCCGTCCCGGATCCAACGACTCCGGTCGGGTCGCGCTGAAAGCGGACGGCTTCCTCTGCCAGCCGATGCGTCTCCGGGAAGGCTCCTGCCAGAAAATCGAACCATATCAGGAAAAAGACAACAAGGAAGAAAGGCCGGATCCCGACCCGGCAAAATGCAAGAAAAGCACTTACTGCAGAAGGACTCTTCCAGGTGTTGCGCTTCATGCAATGTACCACGCCGCTCCCGGTCAATGGTGCGGTCGCACTCCTGGAGCGCCTTCTCCAGATCGGCCGTCTTGGCAAGGGCCGCCCTCAAATTGGCGTCCTTGTCATCGACCGCCTTCTCGTCCGTCTCACGATGGTGGGCCTTGTCCTGGCAGGCCCCCTTAGCCATGGCAACCTGCCCCCGTGGGCGCTCCACCTTGGCCTGGAGCCAGCCCTTGTCGTCGGCCAGTCTGCCGCGCTGATGGTCCGCCTCGACCAGGGCCTACTGCGCCTCCACTACCTTGGCGGCCTCCGCCTTAAGGAGATCAACCTTGGCCTCGAGGTGGCTCTTGTGACTCGCCAGCTGCTCCTGCAGCTGGTTGGCCTCGTCAAGCGACCGCCGGGCCGCGGCCGCCTCTGCCCTCGCCTGCGCCACCTCAGCGCCAAGACGGCCGGTGTCGGCGACAAGCCGGTCATAATGATGACCAGCCCGGAGCAGCTGGGTCTGCCAGGATAGCACCTTGGCCGCGAAAAAGAAGATTCAGCAAAGAATAAAGAATGGTTTAAGATTTGGCCCAATTGTTACACAGTTGGCCCGAATCTCGGGGGCTACACCCAGTGGGTGCGCTAGTGCGCCCCCACTAGAAAAGAGCGTGAGGGTACTTGCGGCGACGCAGAGCTCCTCCTCCTTGGTGGCGAGCTGCTCCTTAAGCTCCCGGTATTTTCCCATGAGACGGTTGAAGGCGCCAGCCCGGTAAGCGTCGAGTTGCTGAAGAAGGTAGAAATCAGAACAAAGACAACATTCTAAAGATTCGACCCAACTACTACGTAGTTGGCCCAAACCTCGGGGGCTACACCCCGTGGGTGCACTGGCGCGCCCCCACAAAGAAGAAACTGAGGGAGTCCTAGACTAGGGGGTATCCGGACAGCCGGACTATATACACCGTCCGGACTATTGAAGCGTGAAGATACAAGACTCAAGGCTCCGGCTCGTGTCTGGATGGGACTCTCCTTTGTGTGGAAGGAAAGCTTGGCGATCCGGATATTGTATTTCCTTCCTTGTAACCGAATCCGTGTAAACCCTAGCCCTCTCCAGTGTCTATATAAACCGGAGAGGATGGTCCTTAGAAGGCCGATCACAATTACAATTACACCATCATAGGCTAGCTCCTAGGGTTTAGCCTCTACGATCTCGTGGTAGATCTACTCTTGTACTACTCATATCTTCAATATTAATCAAGCAGGAAGTAGGGTTTTACCTCCATCGAGAGGGCCCGAACCTGGGTAAATATTGTGTCCCTTGATTCCTGTTACCATTAGCCTAAGACGCACAGATCGGGACCCCCTACCCGAGATCCACCGGTTTTGACACCGACATTGGTGCTTTCATTGAGAGTTCCTCTGTGTCGTCGCTTCGAGGCCTGATGGCGTCTTCAATCGCCAACAACACGGTCTAGGGCGAGACTCTTCTCCTCGGACAGATCCTTGTGTTTGGCGGCTTCGCACTACGGGCCAATTCGCTTGGTCATCTGGAGCAGATCGACAGCTACGCCCCTGGCCACCAGGTCAGGTTCAGAAACTGGAACTACACGGCGGATATTCGCGGAGACTAGATCTTCGACGGATTCGGGCCTGTTCCAGGAGCGCCGGACAGGCACGACAAGCATGGCCTAGACCTGCTGTCGGGCAATGCTCGGGATATCACCCCTGCAGTAGCCCCGAATCTAAATCCGAAGCAGGTTGCCTTGCCTAAGGACGGAGGGGTGGACCCCACCCCGTGGGCCGCATACCCATCGGCGGTGGAGCCGAACATAGGTCTCATCTCTGTTGAGGCCTGTAACCTTGGCCCCCCCGGACTCGTATCCGGTTGTTGGTCCCGGTCCGCATACCCTCGAGCCAGTTAGGCCAGGTTGGGCTCCGGTAATGGAGTTTACCGCTGCGGACATCTTCCAGCACTCGCCCTTTGGTGACATGCTGAACTCATTAAAGTCTCTCTCTTTGTCAGGAGGCTCTGGGCCGAACTATGTCCGACCTGAGTGGGAAGCAGGCGATGAAGGAATTCGTTGCCCACCCACCACCCACTTCATCGCCACGGTCGATGATTTAACCGATGTTCTTGACTTCGACTCTGAAGACATCAACGGTATGGACGATGATGTAGGAGAAGCTTCAGAATCTCTGGGGCGCGGGACTACTACCTTGTCACACGATATAGACATGGTGGATACGCCCAAGAAGGACGACGGCGGTAATACAGAAGATAAAACACCCGGGCAAAAGCCAAAATGGCGGCGCAGACGCCACTCAAAGTCCAGCAATAGCAAAAATAGCGACAAGACCGCAAGAAGGGTCGACATACCAGTAAAACCCGAAGGCAGTAACGACCACATGGACCCAACGATGGAGCAGGACGAGCCAGGTCACGCCAAACCGAGTTCGGAGCAAATACCTGATCACAATGATCTAGAGGGACGAGCTCATGAAACCGCCCCAGAAACACAGTCCGGACGACGATGCATTCATCATTCCGGATGAACGAGTGGAACGAGACAACCTCCACCGAAAGCTTATGGCCATAACAAGAAGTCTAAAGAAGCAGAAGCAACGGCTCAAAGCCGCACAAGAAACGCTCCGTCGCAGATGGAATAAAGTGCTAGACACTGAAGAAAGATATGGCGACAACCGCCATACAAAAAGCTATCCAAAACGCAAGCTACTGCCAGAATTCGACGACGAGGCCGTTCCACCAAAGAATAATACGACTAGGAGACCAGACGTATCGCTTCACAACCACAACAGAGCGGCTACTGACACCGCGCGTGATCTACGTGAGCATCTGGATAAGAAAGCCGGTGCAGCTAGGTCCATCTACGGATCTAAAGGACACACCCCGGCGAGGGACTATGGTCACCCAAACGCTCGTACAAGCCAAATACCAGTTCAGAATAAGCACCGGACACAACAACAGCCGACTGCATGCCACAACGTGCCGAGATACAGAGGGGCTGCTCACCCCCTGTGCTTCACAGAAGAAGTACTGGATCATGAATTCCCACAAGGCTTTAAACCTGTGAACATAGAGGCATACGACGGAACGACAGACCCAGGGGTCTGGATCGAGGATTTTATCCTGCATATTCACATGGTTCGTGGGGATGACCTCCACGCCATTAAATACCTTCCCCTCAAGTTGAAGGGACCAGCTCGACACTGGTTGAAAAGCCTCCCCAAAAATTCAATCGGGAGTTGGGAGGAACTCGAGGACGCTTTCAGGGCCAACTTTCAAGGGACTTATGTCTGGCCTCCAGATGCAGACGATCTAAGTCACATAATCCAACAACCCGGAGAGTCCGCCCGCAAGCTTTGGAACAGATTCCTCACTAAAAAGAATCAAATAGTCGATTGTCCGGACGCTGAAGCCTTAGCAGCATTCAAACATAGCATCCGCGACGAGTGGCTCGCCCGGCACCTCGGCCAAGAAAAGCCAAGGACAATGGCAGCCCTAATAGGCCTTATGACCCGCTTTTGCGCGGGTGAAGATAGCTGGTTAGCCCGTAAAGGCACCAGCGACCCCAACACATCCGAAATAAGGGATGGCAACGGGAAGCCACGGCGTAATAAACACAAACGCCAAAACAAGGAAGAGAGCCCGGATAACACAATGGTTAATATCGGATTCAGGGGCTCTCGACCTGATCAACAAAAGAAGGCATTTAAAGGCAGTAAAGAGGGACCGTCCGGTCTGAACAGAGTCCTGGACAGACTATGCCAAATTCATGGCACCCGGGAGAAACCTACGAACCACACGCATAGAGAATTCTGGGTCTTCAAGCAGGCCGGAAAATTAAATGCCGAATACAAGGGGAGGGAAACACCAAGTGAAGACGAGGATGAACCTCGCCAGCCGAACACTGGGGGACAGAAAAAAATTCCCGTCAGAGGTTAAAACAGTAAACATGATCCACAATACTCACACATTCACGAGAAGGCACGAACGCGCGCTAAGAGACGCGCACGATGTAGAGCCCATTGCACCCACATCTGACTTCTGGATGTCTTGTCCGATCACCTTCGATCACATGGACGGCCGAACTAGTATTCGGCGCGGAGGATCAGAGGCCTTGGTGCTAGACCCAATAATCGACGGATACCATCTCACCCGCGTCCTCATGGACGGCGACATTTGTCTCAATTTAATATACGAGGACACTGTCCGCAGAATGGGGATAAACCCATCTAGAATTAGCCAAAGCAACACCACCTTTGAAGGGGTGATACCAGGCGTGGAAGCCTATGGCAGGGGCTCCGTCGTGCTGGAAGTAACATTCGGCTCCCCAGGAAACTCCAGAAGCGAAGAACTACTCTTCACCATCGCCCCCTTCCAAAGTAGCTATCATGCATTGCTTGGAAGAGCGGCCTTCGCCCGCTTCAACGCATTGCCGCACTATGGCTACCTTACACTCAAGATGCCCGGTCCACGTGGCGTCATCACCGTTAGCGGAATCACAGAGCGCTTCACGCGCAGAGGAACACGCGACGGCCCTGGCGGCCGGACTGTAAGCGGCCTCCAATATCAAAAAACATGACTGGTCATTACGACCACAGACATGGTTAGACGAGTCCGGTAGCCCAGATAAAACTGAACCAGAGCACCGTACATGTAATCCCATAGCGGATACCAGGGGCTGTAAATATTTAATGCAGCCCCACAGCTGGCTCAACCTTACTGGCAGGCCAATATCTAACACTTTTATTAGCAATCACATACTTACGTTGTACTCTCCTACGAGTTTTCTTTTTCCACAGACAACATTCGCACGATACCCTTCCAGGATACGGTACAACGGAGACAAAGGCACAGACGTGCAGCAGGGCCCCGTTCAACAGGTTTCTTTTTAGATTAAGCCCCTGTGTAAACCTTTTCTACTGCCTCTTGTTATTTAACCATCCCATGGGTTCCATACCCACAGAGGATACTGCCGTTATTGGCATTTCGCCACGACAGATTAATCGCACGTACCTGGAAATTTAGGGTTTATAATAGGCTTTCGTCAGCCTGTTTTATTTTACAAAGACCGAATACCTTCGGGAGTGTTCGGCGTCACGAGTTTGGCCTTATATGCATCAGCTCCGAATCATGTCTTTGGTCAAATGTTGGGTTTGACCGGCTCCTGGGTTTGCCGCCTTATGTTCTGTTATTATCGGCTAAGGCGGCCAAAGGAGAACTACTGCAATTGTGCCCTGGTTATTCCGGATGAGCACCTCAGTAGAGAAAGCCGAAAATTGACTGTCATGATACCATGAGAGACTTTTCAACCACTCGAAGACTCACCGGAATCTTTAAGGATTCCTCCACATTAACGAAGGGCTGTTTCCTGGCCATGTACATACGCGCCCGTGTTCGGATGCACGCGAATGTACCAGGGGCTACATAGTAGCCCCACCGTTAGACCCCCATGGCTAAGCGAAAGTGTTACAACTATATAGTCCGGTTGCCTAGTTCGACGTGCGATCACCTCCTTAATGGACCAAGACATCGGATCAAGTGTGATTAAGCATATTTCTCGCGAACACCCCCGCATTGTATGCGTGGGGCTGAAGCCAACGACTGCTAACTTTCGGACTACTCATATCTATATAAAAACGGCCACAAAGGGGACACAATCATACTTTCGGGCAAAAAGTATAAATATAGCCTCATAATCAAAATAAACATTGTTTTTTTACACTGATTCGACTTATCACTCGAACAAGACATTCTTCGGGCACTGCGCTTCTATTAGGCGGGCACCTTATGTGACCTGCGCCAAGTAGTGCTCGGCCGGATATTGGCCTCCCGCAGGATCCTGGGTCACTATAATTAATGGTGGCCTCCATATCTGTCCAATAGGCTTTAACGCGGGCAAGAGCCATCCGCGCACCCTCTATGCACGCCGACCTCCTCATGGCGTCAATCCAAGACATGGCCCCAAGGAATTGCTGCACCAAACCAAAGTAGCTATCCGGCTTAGGCCCCTTCGACCAAAGATGGTCTATTACAGACCGCATTGCAAGCCCGAACAGCCTGTGGAGCTCCGCCACAGCAGCCACCTTCTCATTTAGCGGCAGCGGGCGAGTGGGAGCATTGAACCACGACCAGAAAAGCTTATCCACTTACTTATCACCTTGACCCTCGAAAAACTTAGCAGCGTCAGCTGTACTATTCGCCAAGTCCGCATATGCATGTGCAGAACTCCAGCGCCCAGCCAGGGGAGCATACTTTGGATCCAAAAACTTCGTCCGCAGTAAGTAGGAGCCCCCAGCCACGATTTTGTCGGCCTGTTGGAGCTCCTCCCGCATACCCCGGACCTCAGTCCACATCTCTTTGCCGGCATTAAGTGCCTTGTCTAGCTCGGCCGAACTAGCCTTATTCTCCTTTTCAAGGAGTACATACCGGTCGGCGGCATTTTCAACTCCCCAGCCATTTCGGCTATATTTTCCTCGCTTCGGCGATGAGCAGCCTATTCGGCTCTCAATTCTTCGGCCGCCTTTAGGGCAGCCGCATTGCTAGCCCGAGCTTGTTCCTTGGCCTGAGCAAGTTCCGCCCTCAGGGCCTCCACGACAGCAGCACCATCTGCAGTACAAACACATGGCATTAACATCATGCCACTCTCACATTTTCCTATACAACATAGTAAGGGAAGCAGAGCACATACCCTGGGATTCTTCCAGCCGTTTGTTCACCAGCGTGATATCGGCATCAATAGACCCGATCTGCCTCCTTAGTACGGCAACTTCAACAGATTGGTCAGCTGCCAGATCCTTAGATACCCGCGCACATGTACGGCGCAACCATTACTATGTGATCCCTCGTTTGCCGCCTATGGCGGGCAACCAGAGTCTCAGGGGCTACTATCCATAGGGAGCACACCTAGCGCGTGCTTCACAACCAAAACATAGTGCATTTTCACTACATACCTCAAAGCCTTTGAGCAGGCTTGTAAATGCCTCATTCAAACCGCTGGTAGCGGATGAAATCTTTGTGAGCACCGTGCTCATTAAAGAGCGGTGCTCCTCCGAGAGCGTGGCTCACTCCATAAGGCCTGTCAGTACGTCCAGCCGGACATCGAACTGTGCCGGACCCTTTTCATCGCCCCCCGTGGGAGCCAAACGCTCCGGGCTCAGGGCAACTGACGTGTTCGCTTCCGGCTTCAGCAGATCCGGACTCCTCCATGGCGACACCTCAGTGTTGCCCGCTTCATGAGGCGGAGAGGTGGGTGGGGTCTCACTCTCCATTATCTCCGGAGGAAGATCCCCCGAAGACGAACTCTGTTGAGAGGAACTGCTCACCGGACTGCAAAAGACGAAGTCCTGATTATGAATCTCGGAGAAACACCATACCTTCGAATTAATGAATAACTTACAGCTCGGTGGAGGGCTGGCCCATTGGTGGGCACGACGCGGTGAGGGCGCCCGTTGTGGCAGAGCCCCCTGGTGATACCTTCTTCCCTTGCTTGGGCATCTCCGCCTCCAAGTCTTTGGAGGCGGCCCTTTTCCTCCTGCGCGGGGAGAAGGCTTTAACCTCCCCTTCCCGACTATCCTCCGTAGGAGAGGTAGCGATTCCCCCGGTCTGGATTCATAGTGTGTGAAGTTTGGCTTCACTGCCCTTTCCTTCGCCTTTCCCTGAGGGGATTTTGCTGAGCACCCGGCCAAGCATCTTGGCAACAGTTGGACCAGGCGAACCTTCAGGAAGTGGCGCCGGACACCTGATTCTCTCTGCCTTGTTGAGCCATTCCTGGCCACAGAGGGATTTTAAGAATAATAGTTATGATAAATATAAATGAAGTGTCTAGCTTTAAGGTTACTTACTTGGGCATCTAGGCGATTGCAGCTTAGGCCCGCGTCCTCGGTGGTGTCCGGACACTTTACTTGTGGTCCAAAGAACAATTTACACATCCCTTCGAGCTTCAGGCCGAAGAAGTGCTTAATAGTCCGCGGACCCTCCGGATTAAACTCCCACATCCGGAGAGGCCGACGTTTGCACGGCAACATCCGTCGGATTAGCATCACTTGAATTATGCTGACAAGATTTATGTCCCTCTCAATAAGCTCCCGGATGCGATTCTGCAGTTCTTGTACATCACCAGCAGGCCCACAATTCCGTCCTACGTCGGTCCAAGACGCCAACTGTGACGGAGGGCCCGAGCGGAACTCGGGGGCGGCTACCCACTTTGTGCCTCTGGGAGCTGTAACATAGAACCACCTCTGTTGCCATACATCAGATACTTCCAGGAAAGAACCCTCTGGCCATGGGGCATCAGCGTTCCTGCTTATTATGGCACCTCCGCACTCTGCATGTCGCCCCTCGATCATCTTCGGCTTCACATTGAAGGTCTTGAGCCATAACCCGAAGTGTGGGGTGACGTGGAGAAAAGCCTCGCACACAATAATGAACGACGAGATATGGAGGATAGCGTCTGGAGCTAGATCATGAAAATCCAACCCATAGTAGAACATGAGCCCCCTCACAAAGGGGTCAAGGGTGAGGCCCAGGCCTCGGAGGAAGTGTGGGACAAACACAATGCTCTCGTTGGGCTCCGGCGTAGGGATAACTTGCCCTGGAGCAGGAAGCCTGTGTCGAATGTCAGCGGTCAGGTATCCGACCTCCCTAAGCTTCCTAATGTCCTCCTCTTGGATCGAGGAGTCCACCCACCGGCCTTTTGCATCGGATCTGGACATGTTGGAGGATCTGGGGAGTTGGAGCTTGGGTCTTGGGTGTTAGAACTCGAGGTGCGAGAAGGGGCAAGGGAGGTGGAAAAGAGGCGCAGGCCTTGACCCCTTGATAAAAGGGATGAATATCAACAGTCCTCAGCGTGACCGCTTGAGACTTATCTAAAATACACGGAGTCATACCAACGGTCGCCATGGGGTCACACACGCCCATATTGATGAAAGATCCCGCAATAAGAGGAACACGATCTCTGCTTTGGTAGGATGTGCCAATAAAACCGCCTTGCAACGCGAGTCGAGGTGGGGCAGGAAATGCCGGTTCGTATTGGACTAGGCCACGATGCAAGGGCACGATGTACAAAGATTGCCAGCAGAATGGATTTATGCTATGTTCCCTACAATGGTTTGTGAAGATCATCTTGCAGAACCAGACACTATTTGTCGTAACAGATCCGGACACGGTCTACGTGTTCGATAATAACCTTGGAGTATTCGGGAAGAGGAACCCGCCTTGCAATGCCAAAGACAAGACTGCACGCCGGACTCATCGTCATTGAAGCCTGGTTCAGGGGCTACTGAGGGAGTCCTGGATTAGGGGGTATTTGGACAGCCAGACTATATACACCGTCCGGACTATTGAAGCGTGAAGATACAAGACTCAAGGCTCTGGCTCGTGTCTGGATGGGACTCTCCTTTGCGTGGAAGGCAAGCTTGGGGATCCGGATATTGTATTTCCTTCCTTGTAACCGACTCCATGTAAACCCTAGCCCTCTCCAGTGTCTATATAAACCAGAGAGGATGGTCCTTAGAAGGCCGATCACAGTTAGAATCATACCATCATAGGCTAGCTCCTAGGGTTTAGCCTACGATCTCGTGGTAGATCTACTCTTGTACTACTCATATCTTCAATATTAATCAAGCAGGAAGTAGGGTTTTACCTCCACCGAGAGGGCCCGAATGTAACGCCCCAGATGTAACTTTCCCCATTTGTACTCCAACTCTTGCCGTTTCCGGTGTCAAGTTATATTTATTTCTCGGGTTCGGGTCTTTGTCTCCGTGTGTTGTTTTTCTTTTTCGTGCATCTCTTATCATGCCATCTCGTGCATTGCATTTGCATACATGTTCATCTCATGCATTCGAGCATTTTCCTCGTTGTCCGTTTTGCATTCCGGCGCTTCGTTCTCCTCCGGTGGTCATTTCTAGTCTTCTTTCGTGTGTGGGGTCTAAACATTTCCGGATTGGACCGAGACTTGCCAAGCGGCCTTGGTTTACTACCGGTAGACCGCCTGTCAAGTTTCGTATCATTTGGACTTCGTTTGATGCTCCAACGGTTAACCGAGGGACCGAAAAGGCCTCATGTGTGTTGCAGCCCAACACCCCCCAAATTTGGCCCAAAACCCACCAAACTCTGCTCCATGTCCTAGAGCGTTCGATCACGATCGTGTGGGCGAAAACCGCACCTCATTTGGACTCTCCTAGCTCCACTTATGCCTATTTATACCCCCTCCATTCGGATCTCTTCTTCCCCCGTCCGAAACCCTAGTTCAAAAAAAAAACATCCTCCGCCGCCGACGGACACGTCCGCCCCAGCGCCGGACGCG